>NW_010224127.1:0-33440 GCF_000690775.1 Eurypyga helias
CTGAGGGTTTATGTTATCATTAACTAACTACAAAGATTGACGTTCTTGAATGACAGACATTATCTAAGTGCTGACAAGCACATGAACAGCCCCCTTGAATTTGCTAGTTTCAGTTGTTTTCTGTAGGTAAACACAATGTGAAGGAGGAGAACCCTAAGTCCTTGGAGGTGTAAGCCTCAGGGATATGAAATGAACATGGGAATTTGGGAAGTCTGACAACCATAAGCTGAGATATTGGCCTGTTTGCCACGCATGGCTGTACCACTGTCATAATGCAGACTACAAATCTTTAATAGCTGTACTTCAGTGCTTGTAAACTAGTGAGTGATTATTTCATCTTCTGTTTATACCATTCATCAAAGCAGCCTGGGCTGACAAGGCCTGGAAAATTCTCAAGGGTTTTGCTGCTGTTAATGCAGCGCGCTACAATGGGACCTCTCTTGTACAACAATGTCGCTGAGTGCGTCTAATATCGTAGTCTACTTTGGCACTGACTCTGAATCATAGGGGTTGCATGTTCCTACCCATCTGCCTCATTTTAACCGATTGCAGCAAATTCCTTGGAAGTTCTTCCTTCTGTATATTGCATGTGAACTTTTGAAGTTGATTATGTTTGATGCCATTAATAGCACACAGTACCTATTTGACAGTTTTGTAAAAACTTAGGCCATTTGCTTAAAAAATAGGGTTATTTCTGTGAGGATTTTGAGGAACTTCTGTCTTCAAGGCCAGGCTGGATGTGGCTTTGAGCAACCTGGTCTAGTGCAAGGTGTCCCTGCCCATGGCAGGGGGGTTGGAACTAGATGATCTTTAAGGTCCCTTCCAACCCAAACCATTCTATGATTCTATGAACTTAACCTTTTTTTTTCTCAGAAACATGAATAAATCTCTCCACAAAATCACTGTATGTGGTAATTTTTACTGCTTATTAAATTTATTAAAGGCTTCTGTAGTCTTGTTCAATTCATTGAAGCTTAGTATGAGGACCACAACCTGCTTGCTTTCTGTTCAGAGAAATCTGGAAAGACAACCTTATAACCATCAACAAGTGTGTGAACTTTTGCCTGTCTTGATCCTCAGAGACATTATAGCTGAGGTTACAGACTACTGATAACCCCACTTCAACTCTGATTTTCAGTAGTGCAAATGACCGTTATTTTTACAAGCAGGCTGAGAATGTGGCATCAAAATTCAATTCTGCCTAAATGGCTGAGAAGGTGTGAGCAGTCTCTGCTTAACAGTCCATATGATACATTATCTGCTTGGCCTGTGGGAACTGAGTCGGTATTCTAAAAGCTACAGCCAGTGGGAAAATAATTGCAAAGACTGAGCTGCAGCGTGAACAGACTTGAAGTAGTGCGGAGTGTTCTCTAAGTTACACCCCTGTAGCTCATACACAGATCTTCTCATGGGTGATGGCATGCTCAGCTGCCGAAAGAAAGACAAACAGGACTGTGTCACGGGAGTGACTGCTTCAGCCAAGTTAGTAGTTGCAGCAGATTTGGCTGATCTGCAAAGACCTGAAGTGATTCACTTCTAGGAGGAAGAACCGCAGTCTGATATATGCTGTTCAATATAGGCACAAGAATAAAGACTGTACTGGAGGAAGTTATTTGCTGAAAATTATTCAGTCACCTCTAGAAGAAATAGGCAATAAATCTGCTTGACTGTCTTCATTAAACCCAAAAGCGTCTGTTGCAACACTTGTTATGGTAACTGAAGTAGGTATTAAGTCTGACTGTAAAAGTTATGGAAAACATAGCTTTAAAAATTCATTGCCTATTTTACTAGTGATTGGCAAATAACTCCTAAAAAGAGGCTTTAAAGGGTCTGATCCATGGAGTCACAGTTGTCAAAGTCTTGTTTTGAGTTCCAGAGTATCTACACTTTCAAGGAGGGTCTGTTTGCAGATTTACAATCAGTATCAGATGGTTTTCTAAGCTCACAGCTGACTGTTACACAGAAGTAAGCAAGATCTAGCCAAGAATGGATGATGGGAAAATGAAAACAGACAGTTCCCTGCAAGGGTCTTTCAGACCTTAGTGCAAATGGAGCTTGGTGTATCCCTTCTTAGGAATATCCTTAAACTGTAGCAAGAGAAAGGGTCTGCTTCAAAACGCTAAACTGCATTTGCTAATTTACTGTGGTGTCAGAAAGCGAATGCGGAAACAGATACAGCAAGGGATACAGCAGAGCTGTAGCTGCTGTTACTGCGTAGTACAAAACCTACAGAAGGTAAGAGTTCTGAGCCTGTAATTTTTTAATACACAAAAATGGCTACATGTAGCACAGAATGTATTCCATAGTGGATTAGATATCCATCATTAGTTTTTAAGCCCTCTCAGCAGCAAAATATGAGAATGGTGCTTTGAAAAGCCATGAAGTCATCTTTGCTCCTTTTATCATCTTTTGAGAAAATGTAAACCAGAAAATGCAAACAAAATTAAACGCCTAGCTGTTTTTTAAAAATTCATTCCATGAGATTTGAAACAGCAGTTGGAAAAATCCTTTATTTCATCTCAGTGTTTTTGAAAGCTGAATAGAATGCAGTTCTTCTGTTACAGACTTCTTATTAAAAAATATTCCTGCCTCAGAATGTGTAAGTTTTGGTGACAGTAATGTTTTCTGTGACATCTACCCACTCTCCCAAATAAAATTCACGGAAGCTCTTGCTCTCAGTGCGGATTCTTCATGCGGTAAGAGAATATTTCTGGTCTGACAGCTGAGTACCTAATAAGGCTTGGGCATTGGCAGTCCATGGAGAGAACAGCTGCCTTTCCTTACCCTCTGTAGTTCCCTTTGTTTCCTATCTTGAAAATATTTGGGCAAAACCCCTAACTAAAATAATCTCCAGGGAACTATTTATTCTTTTAGTGTAAGTGGATATCTAACAACGAAACCTCATTTTATTTTAGGGGACTTAAACCCAAATGGAAAATAAGTGACCTTTGAGATAAAAGCTTTGGTGGGCTTTGCCTTCCCTGTCGGCAGTGGTGGCTGGGTGCAGAGCTCGATGAGGCACACCCGGTGCTGTCCCACTGCTGCAGGACTGCCTTACACCTAGCTGGTGTTGCTGCTGGGATGCAGGCAATCCTCATGGGAAGGAGGCAGGAGGAGTGGGGCAGCTGGCTCTGCTGCCGGGGCAGCCGGCCAGGAGCTGCTGAGGCTCACAGACAGGCAGTCTTCAGAGGTCATGGTCTGACTCTGTGGGTCAGTCACAAAAGGTACCCAACAAACTCTCTGTGGGTCTCTAATGAGGGAGCAGAATATTTTGGGTTGCTCAAGACTAATTGTCTGGTTGCTTTCTCGAGAATTATTACTGAAGTCTGTGTACATGGGCAAAATTTCCTTTTAACTTCAGCAAGGAAGTTACCAACTGAGGCAAGGGAAGTGCTGAAAGCTGGAACTTGAACCAATCAACAATTAGCTTATATTTTTCCCACTTCTGTGAAATTCTTTTTTATATGTATATATATACACATACATAAAAGAGCTGCTCACCATTAGGCAGATACGTACCTATTAGGGGACACTTCTTATTCTTTCTGGGAGTTGTCTTCTGTCACTCCCAGCTGTGGTAAGCAGTGCACAGAGAAGGATGTTTGTTATGATAGAATCACTGTTCATAGCACTAGCCTTACTGTCTCTTAGGAGATTTAAGCATGTTGTTTGCATGCAATTTTCTTTTATTCAGTAAGTTTCCTAAAAGATATGTCTTGTTTTATGCGAAAACTGTCCTTCACAGGAATTTCTTCAGGAAATCATTTCAGTTAGGACAGGCTGATTGCAGGCCCCGCGGGGCATTAAACAGTACTTTCTTGACCGCCCTCCCCTGCAGACCCAGCCTCTGCCAGGCTGGTCTTGTGCTCCGGGTGACCCAGCCGTCAGCTCCTGAGACACAGGGTCCCTGCAGCACTTGCTGACACAGACATTTGTGTTTACGTTTGCACTGAAACCCTTCAGTCAGGTACTTAAATGACCCTCTCAGTGTCCTTATTTCTCACAGAATATTGAACCCTCAATTTAATAGCTCCTTTCCTGAGGAAGGACACTACATGAGCTTTAGCACTACTGGAGTCCCATTAAGAATTCCTGTGATGCCTAATAATGGATATCTTGTAAATTGCTATGAGGACAGTGCCTGTTGATTTGGTGCAACAGTGAGAAGGCGTATTTCCATTGAAAATACTTTTTCTTTTGCCATTTGTTCAGCCAAATACTTCAGAAATAGCTATGGTGCTTGGGTTTACCTTTGCAAGCCTGACGTTTTTGACACTGTTCAGACATGACTAATTATCCGGAGGCTCAGAATAAAATAAGGTGGTGTCAAATATGGTAGGAATCGAGGGAGCTTGCTGCGTACCTGCACTGTGTGTTTGATTAGGGAACACTTTTTAAAGCATGGGAAACAGGGAGGCTGTCATTACCTCTAATGAGATGTCTCAGAGATGAAGCTGTTAACTGCTCTAGAGATGGCACTGTGGATTTCCCTTTCAGAATAGGCTTGAGAAGAGATAATGCTGCTTCACCCAGATTCCTGGTGACATGGAGGGCTCAGGAGTGTGTGTCTGACTTACACTCCCTCAAAGCCTTCTTATCCAGGGGAAATCTTCCCAGGAGTCTCCATAACGATACTTGAAAAGAACAGGAGATCGCTGCTTGCACAGGGCCATAAGATCTCATGAAAAAAGAGCAGCTTTGCAGAGTAGAGGATTTTTTTTTTCTTCATATACCCACTAATGATTGAAATTGGTAAAAATCCCCAAACTACAGCCTATTACACAGCAAAGGAGGAGGGCTTGGGTTAGACAATGTTTTAAGCTTGATATAAACCTGCTTCGTGTTTTGTGTAATAGCTGTGTGTCACTGTGAAGGACTCTAAAAGGGCTTTTATCAAGAGGGATTTAGATGAACACTGAAAGGCAAGGTGATACTGTTACTGATTTGTTTCACATGTAACCTTTGTCATTTTAGCAATGTCAAAGTTTCTTAGAGCCTGGATGTTCCAAAGTGGCAGATAGGTACAGGTAAATGCATTGATTGTTTGGGATGGTTATAAGTTTCATGCTCGTCAAGCAGAGTTTAAAAATCTCAGTCTTTATTTGAAGCAGAAAAAAAAAAAGTCACTTTGCAGTAAATCTGTATTTTCTTCAACAGAAATATTTTAGCTATTCTAGACCATTTTACTGTCTATCACTGTATAGATACTGATATGGTTGCTCTGTAATAGCACAATCTTTCTGCTCTACCTACTTGTGAGAAGCATTGTGAGAATTAATTAACAATTCCTGATAAGAATATTAAGCACGCTCTTAAGTATTTTATTCAGAGATATCTTGCCTTCACTACAAGAACTTGAAGTGCTTTTCTTTTCTACATTTGCATTAGAATAAAAGGTCAAGAAACAGCGGTGGCAGCGTTTGACCTGAGGGATGTGCTTTCAGATGGTGGGGGTGGCGTGGCTGGCTGCACCACTGATGTGAGAGTCTCTGAAATTGCTATTTTGATTGCCTTTTGATGGGTTTGCACCCCTGTAGCTGTCCCTTCCTTACTGGTGCCAGATTTTGAATCTGAAAGAGAAGTTGATAGCCCAGTCTTGTGAGTAACCAAATGAAATAGAAAACTGGCAAGGTCCTGTTGAAGCTGCAACCACTTGGCTGCATAGTGGTACCTGGTTTGAGAATGTTTTCAGCTTTGAGGTTTTATGCAGAGCAATCAGTACTACTTAATTAGTTGATTAATCACAAAAAATATCAGGACTTCAGCGCATATGGATCACTTTTTCTTAAAACAACTCTCAGCTTTCCTATTAACTCGCCTTGGTCTTATCCTTTTTTTCCTGGCTTTTCTTCAGTTCCCTGTGATCAGCTACAATGTTTAGAAGGTCTTTCTTCATTGGAAAACTCGCTAAGTGACAACAGGGGCAGGCTGTTTCATGGAAGGAATTTATATGATATTCATAAAGGTCTGTTATTTTGTAAATCTTGAAAGTGGCAGTATCCTGCCATTTGATACAAACTCCCTGCCCATCAAGCCTTTCAATTCTTTTCTGTCACCTTTCCCAGTCCTTCCTGTTGTCCCTTCCTTTTACATTTGTCCTCAGAGAGCTTTGTCAAGGCATGGTTTGGCCCTTGGTATCTGCCTGTAATTTTCTAAAGGAAAATAAATGAAGACTGCACCGTTTCTGTTTACCTTTTAGACTGATCTTCATTTGCTACATATCTTTGATAGCTGCCAGAATGCATTTCCAGCTTCCTCGAAGGTTGAGTTTATTTCCCTTCAGATCTCATTATGTTCTGCAACTTTACTGCCCTAGGAAGCAAATATATGTATTTCTTCATCATGTTATAGTTTTTTTTCCTTTACAAGCATCATCTGTTCTATTTTCTCCCTTTTCTGAATGTGTGGATAGCAGCAGTTTTCCAGAACACTTGTTTTGTATTCTGTAAATCACTGCACCACAAACAAATTCCCTTTTTGGATGTATTGATTTCTCTTTGGCCCTGCTTAGTCTTCTCACCACACATTCCTGCATCACAAAGTGCTTTCTTCAGGCTCATCCATTTCTTTCCCTACCACTCCAGACTTCAGTGATTTTTTTTCTCATCTGTCCCTTTCCTTTTCCTTGTCTGCCTTTACTTTTGGAGCTCCCTTGTCTGCTGTTTCTTCTACCAGTGCAGCCACAGTCATCAAGGTTTGTGATGTAGGGTGTCTGTCACCTTAGTAATTTCAGAAGGCTTATGTGGTAAGGGAAGGGAAGCAAACACACACATTGCTTGGAGGTGAGGGAGGCCAAAAAGGCAAGGGGTCCTTGAGCCAGAAGAAAATCCTTGTGTTCCTCCCTCAGCAGAAATCTGAGGATTTCGCCAGAGTGGAAACACTTCCCACACACCTTTCTGTTTTGCCCATGTTCCTCTCAGACTTGATGCACCTAAGTGTGGTTAGGTGGTCAGTCAAAGCAGGAGCCATTTAAACTGACTTGGACTGTCCAGGTCTCAAAAACATTGCATGTGCATCTTCCCTACAGCAGTCGTGCTTTCAGATTTCACATGCCCTGGAATGCATATTTTCTCCCTCCCTGTCTAGGCTGTATTTCCTATTTATCGTGGAAGAACTGATATATCTCATCTGTTAAGGTTTTTTTTCCCCCTCTGTTCATCAGCACAGCTGGAACTCTAAAGGGTACACTTCAAATGAGCGCTGAATTCTTATATTGTTTGCAGCAACAAACACTACAGTCACAAAAAGACTTCCATTATAGTCTCTAGCTAGGCTCTTCCCTCCCACCAGCGCCATGGATTCCCCTTTCATTTTGACTATTCATTTTTAAACAGCATATGTTATCTGCAGACACAATGGAGATAGGAGCTCTTCAGAAATGTATGTAATAATAATCCATTCTGTGTGCTATTCAGCATGAGCTGGCGAGTACTTTGGGATCTGTCCTTCTGCAGGAACATAGCGGTGCTTCGTATGAACTTTATTTTGGAGAAGTAAGGTAGTGCCCTGTTTTCCAAACGAGTAAGGGAAGTAGTTCATGTTAACCTGGCTTTGTGGATTTATAAGTAAACATGAAATGCTCACTTATTGTCCTGGATCGAGGCGACTTGAATCGAGTGCATTGAATCAGAAAGAACAGTGAACACTGGGTTTTATCTGGGGGGTACAGTGGTGAATACCAAACCAGCACAGTGCTGTAGGCTCTAAATCTGTCAGTCTCCAGTTTGCTCAGGAACGTGGCTCTTGAACAGGGTTGGGAGATCTGGGATTTTGACCTTGCTGAGATGAGTTCCTTTGTCTTAGCAAGCGTGGGGATTTCGTGCACTACAGAAAGTATGTTTTGGGCACAATGATCAGTAAGTGACAGGAGACTTCTGTGTTGGTAGGGAAAAGGTTTCATCTCTGTTCCTTCCATTTGTCTGTGCACATGTAGTAAGGAGTTTCCTGAGATGGGAGACCAAAGGAGGCACAAGTGCTCTCTTCTGAACTGTGTACTTGGTAGCTGCTTGTCGATGAATTAACTATAACATTTGGATTTTCACAGCAGACTGTGTTTCAGTTTACCTAACCCGGCGATTTCGGTTCTCTGTACATCTGAGTCTCTGTTCCTTCCATTTGTCTGTGCACATGTAGTAAGGAGTTTCCTGAGATGGGAGACCAAAGGAGGCACAAGTGCTCTCTTCTGAACTGTGTACTTGGTAGCTGCTTGTCGATGAATTAACTATAACATTTGGATTTTCACAGCAGACTGTGTTTCAGTTTACCTAACCCGGCGATTTCGGTTCTCTGTACATCTGAGACAAGTTTCCAGCTTGTATTACACAAGTTTCCGGTATTTGAGTGCCTTCAAGACAGGTGATTGGGAGTCTTTGCTGGTCAAAATGCATGTTTGAAGGAATTGTACATCTGCAGACTAATGTTCTCCGTTTGGTGGAGGCTCTGGAGTCGGTAGCTGTTGCCATTAAATGAAGGTTGTTCATAAGGGTTGGGAAAGTGAACAGGTCCAGACCCATGCAGTCCTTGTCATGTGGCTGCATTATGACACGCAAAATTTATACTGTGATTTCCAGTTTTCTGAAGACCTCTGTTGTTTCTGCAGGGAACAGCTTAAAATATCCAGTAGGTAGAAAAGATCTGTGGGAAATTAAAGTAATTGGAAGAGACTTTGTCCCTCCCTCCTCCTGTTTGAGTCTCCCTAGTTTTCTGTCTGAGGGGGAAAAATGTCTGTTATCGTAATATAATTTCTGCTGCTAAAGTGTGCAAGTTTGGCGTGACACAGTAAGTACCAGAAGGATTATGATCTGTGTTGTACTCTCCCTGAGCATGCTTCTTTGTGTGTCTTCCTTGTTTGTTTTTGCTTTTTTAATGGGCAGAGATAGGATGGATGTAATGAAAGCTTGTTTTCAAATACTTGTAATAGGCTGTGATTACTATCCTTTCATTTTTTACAGTTAACGGAAAGTTAAGATTTCTGAAATAATATTAAACAAATCTTCATGGCACTAGTAGTAAGAAGGATAATCAAATAGGCACCTCCTTTAGCCCATGCCATTCTGTTGGGAACCTCCTTTGGGTTTCCATCAGCAGTTAAGATTTGGGACTCCGGGATGAAATAGCGACAGCTTCTGCCATTGTGGCTTTTTGAAATGTGGACCTTAAATGACGGTGTATTCACTGGATCTTTTGGTAGGGTGTACAGAAGATCCAAAGTGTTAAACTTGCCCCTTCAGTTTAAATTTCTTCCACTGTTCTAACTAGATATATGGAAATGCATAAAAATTCCGTGTGATGTGAGAGTACATGACTATCGAAACCAGCTCCATGTGAGTTCGGTTAGATCCTGGTAGCTTTTGTACTGGCCAAAAATTGGGTTTTTTTGGAGGGGGAGGAGAAAATAGGTAATTTTAGGGTGAAATGCAAGAAATTTTAAATAGAAAGAGGTTGAATTTAAAATGTATTGCAGCATTTCTTGCAGTGTCTTCACATAAAATATTTTGAATTTTTGCTTTTGGAAATGACGTAGCTCAGGGATGAATCCTAACAGTTACTTATGTGAAGTATATCTCCTATTTCCTATATCTCCAGATATTACCAACCACTCTATCCCAATTTTGGGCTCTAAGAAATCCCTAAATTAAAAGGCAATATTGTTGAAAAGATAAAAGTACCAATTATGCCCTTCATTAAATATCGGGTCTTAAAATATGCCTTCAGAGAAACATTCTCTTTGTTTATGGTGTTTGGTCCTGTAGCAGGGCTTGGTGGGGTTTTTTTTGTTGGTTCCCCACCCCCACCCCCACCCCCCATTTTTTTTTTTCCCCCCAAGCTCCAGCTATAACTCTAAAAGCTGTAACTGGTAAATAATCATGGGTAAATGAAATATCGCAGCGTATTTCTGTACATGCAGACAACTTGGCATTCTAATATTCCCTTCAGGGAGGGAATGTGTTGTGAGAAATCAGGTCTGCAAATTATCTGTTGTAAAAATGCATTATTTCTGGCAAAGCTACAAATGGGGTGCCTGTGTTGATGCATGCCCGCAGTGTCATTAAACATGTTCCTTAATAACTATTAATTAGTTTCACTGGAGCTCTGGTAGTCCAAATTAATTGCAGTGGGAGGGCCAAAGGGAACTAAAAGACTCCTTTATTTCAGTGCTGCTAAAAGTTGACTGCATATATTGATGGGAGGCTGTCTTTGGTCATTCTGTAACTTGAGTGATGTTAGTTTCCTTGGGTATTTTAACCTGTCATGACTGAAATAACACCTAATAACAGTATCCAAAATTACGACTTGGAAGAACAGCACTCTCCTCCTCCTTGGCATGACGTATGCAACCTCCAGGACTGCCCACAGGTAATATGTGTTACGGGATTTTCCTTCATTCAAGTACTTTTTCATCCAGAACCCTTTGCAAACTTTGCAAATGAGGACAGAAAAGCAGTGTGGTATTGGCCAATGCCCCAGTGAATAGAAAACAGGAATTGCAGCAGGACAATGAGAAGAATCTCTTCCTTTGTTCTTTGAACAAGTTTATCTTCCCATGAATCATAAGGGAGCTGCTGTTACACATCAGTCTGGTCAAGGACAACTGTTTTGGTACAGAATTGAATCTTCTTTATTTGATAAGTTTTAAGAACTAGAATTTTGTGTTTTGGTTTTTTTTTTTTTTTTTTTAACAGTTCTTCAGTACATGCATCACAGGATCATTTCTGTAGATCCGATTCAAAGAAATACACCAGATGGATTAGCCATAATTATTGTTTATATGCAGCTTTGGTTGGGAAATTCCAGTATTTTCTCAAGTTTTATCTTTGCCTAGTTATTCCCAAATAGTGTCTCCATACAGGAACTAGCCATATTTTAAAGTTACTGCTGAAGAGCAATTCTTTTTCTCTCATTTCAGAGTATTTAATTATTTTGTCCATTTTTGAATGATTATTTCTGGTATCTTTGTTCTCTAAATTTTTTGAGTTCTGTTCAAACTAGTACAGAAGACTTACCTGTGGTCTAGTCACTGATGGCTCTGATATAAATGGTGTGAGTGGCTTGAAGAGGATATTACAGCATCGCAGCAGAAGACGAAGTCTTGCCGGTGACTCCTTATTTGTCTACTGCATTTTCCAAATACATTTTTTGATTTTATATTGTAGTTGAGCTTTGGATAAAATACGGTTTAGGCTCTTTCACTTCCACTCCCTACGAACCTCTCACATCCTTTCTATGAAGAAGCATTTCCATGATTGCTGCCTCTTCATCAAACACTCCCTTGCTGATACACTGATGTGTCTTAAAGAGACTTATTAATTTCTCATTCTTTTCTTAATTCCAATTCTGTTTTTCTCTGATACGGTAGCATTGATTTGTCAAGAACACAACAGTCATAGCTTTTTTCCTTGAGAAAAGCAATTTTATTTATTCATTTTTGCAATGTTAAAGTGCTTGTACTAGTTTTAATTCTAACTTCCACATCACCATCAGTATAGTGAAAATGCGTTGTAAAGTTTGATTGTTTGTGTTGCTTACAGGTGTGTTTTGCTGTGTTAGTTTGTATTTTTAAATTAGTTTGGAAGGGGTAGAGCAGGACTGGTTGGTATGGTTATGTTGTAATTTATACAGTAATACTGGAACTGAGTTACACATATAGGTCTAAAACTGTCAGGTACATTGGTTTAAATAAATAAAGAAATTACCATTTAATCTTAGACTACTGCAGATAAGAAGGAAACACCGTGTCATTCAGGTCACTTTCTAATCAGGAAGCAAGTTGGTTGGACTTGGAGTGAATTGCTGGCTTCCAGCTGTAGTGAAGAGCTCCAAAGCATTTATCCCAGTGGTTCCTAATGCAGGTTTCTATACCACTTAAAATCCATATGCTTTAAGAATTTTTGAGCTGTTATTAAGGAGACTAAGTAAATGAAACTTGGAGAAATCCAGAGGGAGTAGGAACTCCAGAATTACAACAGTCTGTTTTTAATGGCATTTGCTGGTTGCCTTTAGAAATTCTTGCTGTTTTCTGTGGTGTTTTGTTCTCTGCAGATTTTGTGTATTGACTGATCTTTTCAGAGGCAACCTGCTGGGAAGTGGAAAACTGCCAATTTTTTTAATGTATTGACGGAGATCTTTAGAGGTGGTACAGAGTGGAAGCGGGGGAGGGAAGGGGATGAAGAGTGTGTTAATAAAATCAACTGCACTTATATTCCTTCAGAATATGCCCTCCCTATACAGTAAGAATTAAAGCATACCAGCTGTCTGTGACAGAGGGATATGTTGTGTGATTCTGTGAAAGGCAATGGGCTTATTCATTGTGTTTTGGGAAGTTCTGTTGAAGTAAAAATGGGAAGCCTTCTATGTAAGTGGCCAGAAAATTGTCAACTACGGTCATCGTTAGAATGTTGACTATCAGTCCTTGGCAGCAGCACAGTAGTATTTGTAATGTTTCTGTATTTAATTTGAAGGATGCTGAACTTCTTTTCTACTGTCTGTGTGGGGATAAAACCAAACATAAGCACAGTTCTCTCCATGTTACATTTCTTTGACATGTTAAAAAATAGTGTGTCTTTTGATCTAATGCGAAGAACTGATAACACCTACTTTCCCTTGTCATGAACTACAGCAGCTAATACTGTATGCTTATAAATCGGATAAAAATTTTTATTCTCTTCAAATGGATTACTTCTGTGAGCAACAGAGCTCTGTTTGTACTCTGAGATTTGGGTTGCAACCTTCATTTCTATGGAACTTGCTCTTTCTAGTCCTTATTAAATGATAGACAGATGAAATTTCAGCCCAATATGCAACAGAACTGGGTGTTGACATTTTGGTTTTATTATAATAATTTTGGCCTTGTTCTTTCTCATTTTGAGTTTTTGTTTTTTCCCTGGTACCTGAAAGAGTGGTATAAGTCATTCTTTTAATATCACACTATAGATGTAACAAAGACAGGGTCGGTCCACTCTTGCGGCTGGATTTCGTAAACTGATAAGGAGTGGATGGTCTTCGTTTGGACTACACTTTCTGTCTGTGCGGGTGTGAAGCCAACCTGAAGTTGATCCTATTTCTGAATAGTTGCTCTTTGTGATTTAAAAAATCAGAGTTGAAAACATTTGCTTGGTGAAGAAGATACAAAGCTATCTGTTGCATTCATGTGCTCACATTGCCAAACACTTATGTGAAATGCAATAAACCAGAAAGAAAAACTCAGGCCTCAATTTTCCATTATTGAATAGGAAGAGATAGCACAGCGCCTTAATAGCAGATTGTCTCTACATGTAAGAATCAGAACTATTCCACTGCACCTTTTAGCTCAGATATGAGGACAAAATAGGCTTTATCCTTAGATTTATAATCCCAGAATTACTTTCAGCACAGATTGCTTAATGGAACAAAATTATGCCTACATTAGATAATATAGTAGATTTTATAGTATAAAATTGAAGATGTGAGTATGACCAAACTTTTACATATATCACTCAGAGGCTTTTAAATTATCAATTAACTCTTGGCTTCAGTAATGTAAAACGGATATTAAAATGTAGTTTAGTGATTAATCCTTGAGCTTTTCTCTGTTCTTATACAAGTTTTTTTTAGTAAAGTTGCAGCCCTAATTCTTTGCACAAAAACATTGTACATCTGTTGCTCAGAGTGGGCAGGATATTGAAATTCCAAATAGATAAATTTCTTCAGCCTTATGACAGACATTTACACGGTTTTGATTGCAAGGCGTAGGTATTATACGGTGGTAATATTTACTGTCTTCTTTTGTGAGGTACTCATTATGGTACTGCAATTTCTTTAAATACTGATAGACACTTGGAAACTGGAGAGGTGAACCCGATCTGGGATGCATTAAATGACTACAAGGATGTTTTAGAGGGCAGTTTTTTACATGCAGATGTGTAGTTCTTGGCTTGTGTCTGTGCCATTATGTTTTACTGCTGTAGGTCAGCATTAGAAAGGAGAAAGAGGCAAAGGTGAAAATTCTCTTCTGCTGTGGAAATACAATTGTGTGGTGGCCTTGTCTGGTTCTGTGTCTTATTCTCCGAAGCCATTACGAAGGGAGATACATTATAGTATGCTAATGAGGCAGAGACCTGTTTTTTTCTCTGGCACATAATGTCTCTAGGATGTCATTTAATCCCAACTGCTCGCAGTCTGCAGTTCTGAGGTAGCCATGTTTGGTGGAGAAAAAGCTACTTGGCATACGGTGGTCTTACCGGGCAGCAAAAATGTATGACTTATTGAAAGAACAGCTTGCAGGTGTATTGCTGTTAGAAAACAGAATTACTTCATGGCAGAAAAAACCCAGAAATGTATGTCTATTTGGGTTATGCTTCAGTGTGGTACATGAAACCGTGTTACTTTGTCACTTGGAGGATGAGTCTCAGTGAGAGAACAGATGAAATGCAGTATGTGCTGGCTTTGAACCAAAATTTAAAATACAATAGAAAGTTGTAATTTTAACATTTTATTATACCTAGTGTTGAAAGAAAACTTGGACTTTGTAGTCTAACTAGTTCTGTTGTGTATCTGATATTATCCTGAGGTACACCAGTGTCTACCAAGGTACTGACGGACATTTAACCTGATCCTCAAAGCCACGTGTAACCTAACGCTTAAAATTGATGTTGTAGTAATGGGTTTTTTTTGCTGATCGACCAGATACAGATTTTCATATTCTGGGAAGTGTTTTTTTTAAACTTATCTAGGATATTACTGGGAGAAGCTATATGGATTTGGTGACAAGATTTGTTAATAACTTGCTGTCTACTATTTGGTTAAGTGTTGCTTGTATGTTATAAGACAGCTGAAACAATACCTTTATGTTTAGTGTTGTTCTGAGTACGTGGTAGTCCAAAGGTGTCATTTTGTAAACAGCGTTTCCTCCACACTGGGACCGTTTGTGCTGTGTTCAAACTTTGCACGTTCTTGTTCAAGGTAAGTGGTATTCAAACAAGAGTTTGTCTTTTCTCTAGTATTATATGGGTGTAGTTTTTTTTTTAAATGGGAAACAAAATCCTGGTATCTTTCCCATTTTGCAGTCTTCGTGTGAAATACTTGACATCTTTTCAAATTACCTGTACTGGTGAAAAGCCTGTGTCACAACTGAAGGATGCAGCCAGATAAGGAGGGAGAGTGAGAGCAGTTGGCACTGTTCTGATTCTTAGAGGCCTGTGGTTTTACTCTTTTTAGGCTTGTCATAGGCCACACAGTTTTGTCTGGCACTGTTTAGATATGCCCAAATCACTTTGCAGGTGCGATTATCTGGGGAATATTTGACCTTTCCTACCAGTCACAGGAGTAAGCCTGCTGGAAGATCTCACCTGAATGTAATGTAAGGCATTATGACTGTAGCTCTACCGTCATTACCTTTATAAAAGAGGAGTTATAAGCCCCTAAGTTCTGCTGAATTCCCTTGTTAACAGCTCCCATATAATACAAAGCTTATTATACTTAAGGGAAGAATAATATAAATGATATTGTAATATGCCATTAGCAGGAGGGTGACAGTTTTACTTGCACTATTAGTTTCAGGTTAAAATCTTGGAGAGCAAAATATTTCATGTGCATTTGATAATTAGCCTCTTACGTCTTTCTCCTGTAGTCATGTTGTTTAACAAAGCTTCATTTGCAGTGGCTCAGTAGCACGGCATGTGCTCCTACACAGGCAAAGACCACTTCGGCAATTCCCTTCCGCTAGAGGCTGGTTATACTGTAGGGCAGCTTGCAAGATCAGTCACTCGCTGAGTTTCTTACTGCTGTTGCAAATTTTAAACACTAAGACAGCAGGCAGTTCTGCATTCCCAGAACTAGTAACTGCCTGTTACTACCTTCCGTTTTGTACTCTGTTTTTATGTAAATACTTACTGCTGGTTGCTTGGTTTGTTCAGCGTAGCGTGAGCACATATGGGAAAGGAAATGCTGTTTTTCGGGAGCAAGGAGACTGCTAGTAAAGTTGGATGAAACAACATTAGTCGTATTGTAGTTGGTACGGAGTTTGTGCGCTGTTTGTAGCTTATATCCACAGCTCTTAGCTGTAGCATCAAACCGCGTCCTACACGGGTCTAGTGCCGAGAAGGAGGGTGTGGTACACCCCTTCATCCTTCCATCCGTTTGGGTGCTTCAGCCCTCGGCTTGTACTGGTGATGGGCTACAGGAAGGTAACCCTGCCCAGGTGGTCCTGCCCAGTGCTTAAAAGGGGCCTGTGTTTGGATACTTCAGTGAGGTTCTACCAGGATGGGGTTTTTTTGGACATTGTAAAGCAAAGATCCTGGCTGGATCTAGAATGTGGCTTACTTGTTACCATTAGCCAGGAGAGTTGGCAATCTGGAACAGTAACTCTTCTCTACCGGGTGTGTGGCAAAGGGAGAATAAAGGTTCATGACTCAGCACCTTGCAGTTTATGTTGTTGGAGGTGAAATTGCTTGAATAATCTTTTAACTGCAGATCAGTTGCTTAGCTCAAATAATGACTGCCTGCATGGTGACTGTTACACTATTAACAAACGTGTTGTGAGTCTCAGGGCATTGTAAAATCTACTAGATACTTCAGAAATAGTCACAGTCAGTGTTAAGAAAGCTAAGATTATGGAATTGGAAGAGAGGAACAAAGGTAAATAAGTGAACTGGATAAATAAGAAACAACTTTTACTGTTCCCTCCAACTTACTTCATAGAACCATAAAATGCATGATTGTATTACCCTGTGCAGTGGTAAAATACTTCCCTGAATGCTCCGTTTTGGTGTTTTTCTTGCATGTTGTGCACCATCTTGTAGATTAGATATGTAAGTAAATTTGTTTTCTTTAAGGTTTGCATTTGCTATGAGCTTGCGCGCCCATAGTTGCTGAATTGGATCTGTAGTAGACATTGCTTAATGGAACAGTAGATTGCAGAAGCAACACAAAAATCACAATGACGTTGTGAGAAATTTATTCCTGTATTGTTTTCCAGTGTGGGAGTGTTGCATAAATCATGTGCGTTTGAACGGAAAAGTCAAGATATTACTGCAGGGTTGGATTAAAAAAAGTAAGGAAGGAACAGGACATAGTAAGAATAATTAAAATTACTATATTTTATTTATTTGTTTAAGAAACCCTATCCACTAGGAAAACAAATTGCACCTATGTGTGTTTTTTTCTGTTGATTTTAATATTAATTCGGAAAGAACTCTACTTCACTTTGAAATTAAGAGAAATGGCTGAAACAAACAAATATTCACGAATCAGAGGTATCCCTGAGGGAGCTGGTAGAGCATAGCTGTACACTGGAGCCGTATTTGCTTGCCAGCTGCCCAGATTGTCCTGGTCAGCAGAGTCTAGACAAAAATCTCAAGCTGTTTTGCGACTGCTCTGTCTAGGCCAAATGAGACACCTCTGCAGCAGCACTAGTATGAAAAATATGCGTGGGATATTCCAGGACTTGTCATCTTTTTTCAGTCTAAAAGATTAAATCCTGTGTGGGGAATGGTGTACTTTATTTAAAGAGCAATTACTACGGCGTCTGTCATGTACTTTAGTCCAAAGGAATAATTGATTCCTTTTCTCCTGGTATGAATCTAGCTATTCAGAATGATATTTTCTGAATTTTCATAATACAAATTCTGAATTGCTTCATCGCTAAGCTTAACAGATGATAACTGCACTTTGGCTGCCTAAAAAAGGTCACAGCGACTTGGGTCACAAATTTAATTTCGTCTTTTCCCCAGTCATTTTACAAAACCATATCCTGCCCAACAGACTACTAAATAAGACGGCTGCAGCAGGCATCCTCACTGCAATGATAGGCAAGACCATGTTTCAAAATGCAGGTTGTTCATCTCTACCCTGAAGGGTGATTCCCTCTCACCAACACTGAAGACGTGTAAACGCTATGTACCAATGACTTATTCAGGCCTTGTAAGTGAAAAGCCTAATCTCATCTTGCTTGGGCAGTATTTATCCATGAGAATAGATTTGCCCCATTTTAAAAAAAATAGCTGATTCCATAATGACGTCTGAATTGGAGCAAACATTTAAGTGCGTAAAAAAAAAAAACAAACCAAAACAAACCAAAACCATTCAGGGCAAAACAAACTTGTGAAATAGACATTCTTTTCGTATGCTGTGAGTTGCTGCGTTGTTGGTGATGTTGTAAGGAGTTAGTGATGTGAGATGGGAGTTCCCTGTTTTGCTGGTGATGTGTTCCTGTGTATCACATAACTGTATTTTCATTACGTTTGTGCTCCTATTTTATTTTATGATGGTCACTTTTATGAAGTTCTATGAAGAAAATTAGGTAAATGCTCTTAGAATAAATATTAAAGATAGATAATATGAAATTAAATTTAGAATTAGTGTCTTGCAAGTTTGTTTTGGAAAGGAGTGATGAAAATATAATTCTCTCCCTTTGGGTGGTTCCTTTAAGTACAGAGGTGCAGAGGAGTTTGTAACAGAACCAGATCCCTGTTAAGTTCAGATGAACATTTCTGCAGAGTTTCAATGCCACAAATATTTTTTCTTCTCCAATATTTAGTACAAAATATTTACATTTAGTTGTTTGTTTGGTTTCACTGTAGTTATAGTTAATGTATAATTGAATAAACAGACTTTTCCACTTTGCTGCCACCTTCATTTGTGTACCTTTCTAATTGTTTAGCAGACCGTTCTTCTAATGTAATACCTGTACTTTTTTCTAAAAAGCAGCAGTTCTTTGTTTGCTTTCTGTAATTCTGCTTCTACTACTAGCATCACTTTCTGTAAAATTTGGCTATAAGCACCTGTTGTTACCTGCCGTCACCTGCCATCAAAGAGAAGAAAACAAGAAAACTTTGAAGCTGGAAAATCACCTTTGGCTCATAAAGCGTTCCTGAGTCACCAGCCTGGGGATGCTGATGCTCTCCGGAGTTCTCAGAGGGAAACGAGAAAGGATTCTACCACTGCCACTTACGGATCCTACAGTCTCTCTGCTGCTGTTGCCACAGTGAGAGGAGTTTCAGGTAAAGCCTTGGCTAACCAAACCTGTTGGTGGGTGTTCCTTTTCAAGTGAATTTCTCTTTTTTGATTGTTTTCTGATAAGTTACAGCTGAGTTTACTTTCAAAAAGGTCCACAGTGGGTATTGTCACATCAGTACAAAGCCACAATTCTACTACATAGTCAAAACTCCTGACTTAGTTGAAGCGTGTTGAACAATTTGAAGAAACCAAGCATTTCTTGCAGAGTAAAGGATACATGTCTGATCAGTGGTTTCCCTCTAAACTTATCTGGAAACCTAAACTGCCAGCTTCTGACTGCTGTCACTGACAGTGCAGGTTAGGAAGGTTCTTAACCTTAACTTAAGAATCCAACTGGTGTGGTGTGTGGTGTGTTCATGAAACATGTAAAATGCTTTTTGTGCTCTTCTGATTACAGGTGCACTATGTTCTAGTTGCTCAGAATGACACTGTTTGTCTCTTTCTTGCTTTATTACTCTCAGATGTCAAGCCTCTAAATGCATTCATGCATCTAGTGATAAAAAACCAAAAAAATGTCCATGTTCATATTGGCTGTGATTGCAAGACGGCCAACTACTGTCTGTTCATCTGTGAATTGGATGCCTTATGCAATGTAACGGTTCTGGAAATAAGCATTACATATATGCAAAACATGTTTATTTTTTGTGACATGATATTTACTGCGAGAGTTTAAAACATTTATTTCTTTCCTTTTTTATTCAATTTTTTTTTGAGGAATCATCTAAAAAGAAATTATTACAGAGCTTATTTTAGCTTTTACAGATACTGAATCATTATTAGATGCATTTAAGTGACTGATACAGTTTTAATTTCTCCTAAATTTCTGATAGTTTTTGATCAGTATCTGAATTACAGAAGAACTATCAAACACTGCTGTAGAAAGGGGGAAGGGCTGCCTGTGAAAATACCAGGTGCTGCAGTGAAAAGCAGCGAGTATTTTACTGGCATCTGGTTGTTCAGTTACAGTAGTAGTTTCCGTGTCTGCTGCAGTACAGTGCCAAGCACTGTTGAAGATACGCTTTGAAAGTGGGGTTTGGTTTTTTTAAATAGACTAAAACTCTCAGAATCTATACTTCATAAGCCTGAATTCTATTAAATGAAATGTTCAGTTTATTCAAGACTAACTATTTTCCTTATGCTCTGGAGAGTCTGAAAACAAGGAAAAAAAAAAAAATCTGTTAGCATTTCCAGTGTTCACTGACAGCGGGGTGGAGGGAGCCCCTCTAAACGAACTCAAAGTTCTTTGGAACAGCACGTTGTTAATGATCAAAACTATGTAAGATTACGCCTGCAAGAGATTGGCTTTAGGTAATAAAAAGGTGTCAAGCTGCTTAGCTGGAGCTAAGAGAATTAAATTCATTAAAGGCGGTGAAATTGGGTCTCCAGTGAGTACAAGCATCCACTGATCAATACAGCATGTTGGAAAGTACCGAGGAAGGATGTGTGGAGAATGCTGATGGCATGCAGCCCGCTAGGAACAAATGCCAGCTGGGGAGCCGGTTCCTGCTTCCCCATGCACCCGGTGCATCTCATGGCCAGAGCGCCAAGGCGCTGAGCCTCTTCTAGCTGCCTCTAAACTGTGTGCAGGGGACAGCAGAAGTGTGGGGTTAGTCCTGAGTTCATGTTTGCAGTAAGGCCCTTCTCCAAGTGGGAAAATGCCCCTGTCTAAGTGAGGCTTGGAGATTTTTGTCTGTACGGCCTCAGTCGGGTGTAAAATGCAGTTGCCCTGAGTGGTCAGATACAGTGGTCAGCACAAGGAACAAGGCTTATACCAGGTCTTCGGTAGTTTTACATGTAATTTATAGAATCTTTCAGGAATATTTTACTAAAAAAACTTTCTTGGCTGCCTAGTCTAAGACACTCTGAAGCCTGTTAGTCTGCGTGTGATATAGGGAGGTATGTGTGACGGTTGAATTATGCAGCTGGAGGTTTTCCGCTGTTTTCATACAGTGCAGTACAATCTGATTATTAAATAGATTATGCAAAATGCTGCTACTGCTGAGCAGCCCCTTGCAGTGGCAATTGTGAAAGAAATACCCCAGATTATGAGGTGATTCAGAACTCTTGGACATGGAGTAAACTAAGGGACTGATCTTGCAGAAAGTTCTTGCCTGAAAGAGGTAGCCATGAGCCTTGCACCAAGCCTGTGAGCCATATTACAAGTCTAAAATTAGGGAGAACAACGTTAGTAGTGAAGGTTAGAGACAACAAAAGTTACATAGGTTTTTTTATTGTGTATGTAGTGAACACGCTTAGAGGCTTCAGGTTCACCAGAAAGCTTTACATGCAAATTAACTGCTCAGTTATAATGATTTTAAGAAAATTAACAAATAAGGTGGCAGTGTAAGTGACACTATACCTGAAAATTCCAGCAGAGATAAACAACAGAAGGATTTTGTTTGGCATTTTTCTGTTGGAGTGACTGGCAGGGTTACTTTTGTTATTTTTGCCCAAGATAGGTGATAGGAGGAACAAGATTTTTTTTCCCCAGGTGATGACTGCTGTGGTTCTTAAAGAGTGTGAGGTTCACATTGGATTGTGCTGGTTCAATTGTTCTGAACACATACGAATTAAAGAATTATCATCACTGTACTTTCATCGTTCTTGTAGCTAGAGATGAGTACAATAGTCTTTCTTACTCTTAGCCTACAACAGTCTCTTGTAGATCAGTCAACTGTACAGAACGGTGCTTGTTTTAAATTGCTCAAGTTCAGGGACTCTCCAGAAGTGTGTAGGTACTTGCTCTCTAAATATTTCAACAATTCTCATTTTGTACTTACATGTGAAGTAATTTTTGAAGAACTTTCCAGTGTCTTTCAGGGTGCAATAGGAAAAATAAGACTGAAGAATTACTAGAAGTATTACTGAAATGCAGATCTGGGAGGCAGAATCTTGTGACATTTAATCCCAGTACTAAAACTAATCCTTCTGTGGCATTTACTTCTCCTAAGATTCTCCTAATCTTGTTACTACAAAATTATTTTTATTACTAACTGTCAGGCACCTATCTTGAGGCTTTAGCAGTTAATCCCCATGCCTGACCGGACCTATTGCACAGAGTGGGTGCTGCTTTTCTACTTTCCATCATGGAAATGCTGTGATTGTTATGGCTTGGGTTCAGGAAAAACCCTGAAGCCTTCGGTCCATTGTGTTTCTGACTTGAGCTACATGCACACACACATTAACTTTAACCGGATGCACATGTTTTGTCCTGGGTAAGGATTATCTGGGAGGAGAATGGAAGGGGCTAAATCAAACTTCAAGTAAGTTTGGTGCCAACCAAATGCAAGTGCTAATATATCCTCCCAGCAATCAACAAAGGGTTATCCCAGATTTATTCTTTTAAAACTATTGGTGAGATTAAGTGACCAGTTGGTTCAAGAGACTGGTTGCTTTTATCAGACTGGCTCTTCCTTGGGAATGGACTGTTGAGATAAATGCTGTTAATTAAATACAAATCCTTTTCTCGATTGTGCAGAAACAGCCTCGCTACTGGTCCCTCTCCTAATCTTGTTATAACAGTCCCCTGATAGGTCTCATTAGATTGTCTTGTTAGCTGATACAGAGTCTGTTTTGCAGCAGAACAGACAGAAAAGTTAATCTTAGTCAGTTGTAATGTGTCTCAACTGCTAAAAGGTTTTTTCCTCTTACTTCATTCACTTTTGTTTACTCTCATCTTCTAGTTCCTTTTGTTCTGTTGCCCAAAACAATAGGCATTTGTGAAATGAGTAATTTATTTACTTTGATTAGTTTTTATTTAATCTGTCACGGTTTATTGGATTTAATTACTTTGAAATCATTAACTTAAACAGAACAATGTGAGGGGAGAGAAAAAAAAAATCCCTCTGTCTTGTACAGTATGAATGGGACATGCCATGAGCTAGTTCCTGATTTGCCATACTAAAGAGACTTCTTTGGACATAGAGCTTTAATCAAGGATACCCTCTATTTGTCAGAAGAATGTGTGGAAATGTTGTCACCTATAATTGCATGTGTGGGATCTTCTCAGTTTCTTTCTCTGTGACTTTCTCAGAAAGTCAGCTGCAGAGCTGAATCTCGGTAACTTGAGAGATCCAGAAGTCCAAAGCCTGTTGAAAAATTACTCTTGTAAGAATGAGCACTTGTAATTTCAGTATTCGGGGTTGTCCGTGATTGTGCTAGCTGAGTTTACTGGATGGCCTGTGGAAGGTGAATTTAAGGAGAAGTAGCACATTTTGTATGGCGGTGGTGTTAACAGGAGACTTATGAGTTCCTAACCATCAAGAACTCAAGATTAATTGCTCTGGTACCTGTCAAACTCTTTAGACTTGTTGCTGAACTGTTGCTAATCCAGTGCGGTTGGTGTGTGATATTTCTCCAAAGAGGTGCGGCTGGCCACCGCGGATATGGTGAGGCTAAAATTTGGTTAAAAATTCTGAGGAGTCAGGGTCTGGAGATTTTCCTCTTCTCAGGAATCTTTTGATGAAGTGAACGTATCCTAAGGATGTAATGTCAAGCTAAACTCATCTTCTCCAAAAGAGACAAATACCCATGTGGATTGCAGCATCAGGTGCACAACCCATCTGTCCTGGCTTTCAAATCTCCTTCATGTTTCAGATGTAATTTTATCTTCCTGTCTTTCATGCGCCATATTATGTACATGACAAATCCCCGGCTAGAAATGTCTCTCTGAGGAGGAATATAGGTGGAAAATTGATGGCACTCTTTAGGCAACACTGCATGTTCACATGTGTTATTCATTCTTGCACGGACACAGTTTTATCACATTTGGAGCAGCTGCTCTAAGCTTTCTACTACAGCATTTGTAAATACATATGTGATACTGGCTTACTGTTCAAAGAGGGAAGGATGAGAGTATCCTTGGAGAACAGTATTGGGAGTCTTTGCCAAGTAGCTGTATGTTTTTCAGGAGCAAAGGATGATTGCTTGGCAGATGAGAAGTGGGTGGGCTGGTTCAAGTGTGGGTGCTGGCATGAAAGAAAAAATAAAACTGAGAATAAGTACAGGAAACAAGTGTGCAGGTAGGAGGGACAAGGGAACCATTTACTCAGCAGCCTAATACTCTTTTCAGTTCCAGCGTAACAGAATCACAGTTATCTTGGTGATTTTCATTTAGCTGGTCAACAACCACAAGTTTACTGCCCAAGCCTTTTTAAAATCCAAAATGTGTATGGGTTTTATGAAACTTGTGGGATGTTAAAAGCTTTATCTAGCTCACTAGAGCAAGCTTCTAGAGTGAATTATTGTGTATGGTTTAATTTGTATTGAGTGTTCCTACAAGTTTTTTGTATGACTGGGTGTTCAACTATTTTGACTTCTGTTAAAGCTGAGTTCACACCAGGCCCAAAGATCAGGTGGCTTCTTCAATATGTGTTTAGGTTTTGATCTTCTAGCACTTCTGTTTTTTTCTGGATAAAGCTTGCCTTTTTTTTTTTTTTTTTTCTTTTTCTCCAGGCTTTATGTGTGGGTACAAGGAATGGCAAATTCTTCCCTGGGGCAAATACATTGGCTCTTTTTAGCATATTCGTTTTTCAGAGACCCAAATTCAGCAATATACTGTAAAAAAGAGCACCTGACAAAATGTGCTTGAACAATAATGAGACCTGGTAAAGCTGCTTTTTGTGTATAGTGTAATAAGAACAGAAGGCATGACTAATTACTTATCCTTTGTCCTGAAAGATGAAGTCTTCCAAGACATCAGGATGCACTTGAAGACCAGCCATTCTGCATTGTGTAATGTGGGTGGTATGGACTTGTGGTATGAAAATGGCTCCCATTTCCTTGGTGAGCAGAGCCCTGTGGATAGTCTGTCTATGAGCATACGATGAATTATTCTATGGGAAATAACAAATGTTTTCCTCAAGCCCATACTGGACTTTTAACATGCATCTGCTACTTTACCAACAGCCTCCCACATGCTGCCACAAAGTCATAACTGGCGCATTTTGGTCTTGGAAGCAAATGTTTCCTACAGGCATTGACTTCTACCTCAGAGTCCCCAAGGATGGCTACAAAATGTTTGCATAATTATTTTTTTTATGGGATACAGCTTTTGTTTATTTAAATGGTGCTGAATGTAATAATATCCAGGTGTCTTAAACTCCTAGCAATGGTAACAATGGGGAATTCACAAGTATTATAGGCTGAATCTCCAGGAAAGACTGTCGCTTGCAGGAATACGGTGAGCAGCCCCTGCTGCTACTGAAACTACTTGCATGAAGACTGAGCATCTGACCACCTGTGGCTCCTGAGAGCTGGAGAGTGTTTGGCATGTCTTGTAGATGCAGGAAAAAAATCCTTCATCTCACCTTGTAAAAGTTCAGTCATTAAATCAAATGGTACTTTCGCAGTTAGCTAGGCCCCCATAAAGTGTGAGTGGCTCAGCTTTTTAAAACTAGTTCTTTCAGTTTTTAAGACCTGTAGGTTAGGAACAGAATAGAGCCATAAGTTTAGGAATTGATAGATATCCCATATTTTAAAGAAGAAATACTTGAAAATCTATCCTCGCTTTGCTTGCCTAATTAAGTGCAGAGTTCTGCACCTCACCCTGTTACTATAACTGACATTGTCACAATGAAAGAAGAAGCAAAAAGAACAACCCCAAATCTCTTCCACAAGCTTACGCTCGCAGTGGTAAAGTACTGCATGATGCAGGGCAGAGTCAATGCCTTCCAGTGACTTCTAGACCAGATTCTCATGGCTGAACCTGACCTAATTCCATAGGAATACAATGGACTGACTCCTAATAGCCTCTAATTTGGTGGGAGTATTTTTATGATTTACCTCAGGACTATTAGTGCCAATTACAGGGCGAGTAGCTTTAGGCTATCAGCGGCACTTTGTGTGAAGCCAAACAACTATGATGGCTTCCTCTGTTACCCAGAACGTAAATGATTATAGCACGGATTGGAGTCTGGCTGTACAATCCGCAGTGCAGTAAAAGAGGTTAAAGTATAACGGCTAAAGGAGAAATGTGTTGGTTCTTCAGCTACCGGTGATGAATAAGTCCAGGGACATTTACTGCCTGGTTAATAAAAATGCTCCCATTCGGGGAAGAAGAAGGATCCATATTCTAAATGCTTTTAATCTAAGGGCTGATAAGTTGTCTGATCTGGTCCTATACTTGCAAGCATTTTAAAAAGTAAACTAAAAATGTGCTAAATAACATAAAATTTCAAAGAAGAGTAAGGAAAGATTTTTACGTTGGTGGACAGTATTTCTAATTTGTTTATCAGTTGGTGTTTTTTGTGTTGTTGAGTTTATTACCCCATGGATCTGTTTAAATTATTTTTTTGTGAATTTATTTTTTTCTTGGCTTTTTTTTCTGTAAATTTTAATTTATAGTGTTGCATTTACATAATGAGCATAATTGCATCTAATTATATGTCATCTCCCCACCGCAACTTCTAATTACAGAATTATGATGTATAAGGACATCCATGTTGAAATTTGTGGGGGAAAATATAAAGGGAGAGCATAGCAAATTCATTTAGAAAATGAAATTATATTGACATAAACCCCCCACCCCCACCCCAGTGGAAATAATTGAATTCAAAAGTTGAATCTTTACTACTTGGGCAAATTCTTATTTTAATAGTATTCACCCTCTTTTTTTTCCTGGGAAAATTTTGTTCCATTTCTTTTTCAGATAGCATTTTACTTTCTCATATTCAGAGACCAAATTTTAGGCTTTTTCCCTGGCCAATAGTTACGCAGTGTTTTGTCTAAGCATTTCACTTATGATGTGCAATTAGGTTAAACCAGAGAATTAAAAAGCTGCAAACAGTGAGGAGTACAGAAATAGCTACAGATTAAAGGAGAAGATCTTTTGTATCTTAAAATCTTCTATGTTTTAAGAAGTAGTAGGGCTTTAGAAGTTGTAAATATTTAATCAACAAAGCCAAACTTCTCTTAAAAAAAAGAAATTACTGTCTTCATTTCCCAATTGGAAGAAAGCTGTAATCAAAGGCACAGGCAGTAATTTAGAAGGTTTATTTTAGTAGTGTTGTGAATGCACTATTAATTTTATACCTGAGAACCCACTAAAACATTAAAAATTTTTTAGTCCTGCTATCGATGGGGTAGCAGCTAGATACATAGACGTGCATCAGCTGTGGACCTTGAAAGAGATGTTTGAATTTACTTCTTTTGTTTCTGGGCACCGTGTGATTTTAATTTCAAGAAGGTGAAGGAGAGAAGGGACTCACTGAGTTACTGTGCTGAAGGCTGGCTGTCTGGCGCAGCTGAACATCTCCTGGACTGAGGCAGCACCCGGGGCAGTGACGTGCTTGTGCAGCAGCAGAAAGGCCCTTGGTGGGCCTTTACAGAACATTTCACCTGTCCGCCTGTGGAGAATCTAGAACATACGTTGCTTTGGGGCATGTCGCAGGACTTCAAATAAACTTCGTAAGGAAACTCTGAAGTTCTGGTTAGCAGTGTGTGAAGGGGAATGAGTTAGCCTTTTACGGTTCACCTTGGGCACAGTCCAAATACTGAACGGATGATCCTTTAGTTATTCTGGTGCCTCATATGTATATAGTTCTAACTGGTTTATGCCTAGTACGAGTGAGAAGGCATGCAGGCCTTTTCATAATAGAAAATATTCAGAGCAGGCTTTCCTGAGCTCCTGAGAACAAAGTGCAGTCATGGGGAAATCCTGACTTTTGGCACATCAGGGTAAAAAACCCAGAAGGTTTTAACTATCCCATGTTGGTAGCTAATCCTTACAGAAGGCATCGACAGTTCTTGCAGTCTTCTAAAGGAAGCTGATCTGGCCCAATTCCACCTTTAAACACCATTCCTATCGCCTCCTGAGAGCCTATTTTGCCTTCTCAGTGCAAGGTCAGCATTTGACCTTGCAGTGAGTCAGGGTGTGACAGATAGTTCTGTTCACAGCGCATTCTTTCTGCAGTACAGCCTCGTCAATAGCCTCCTCTGAAAAAAAATGCTTCTGGGATTCATTTCGCAATCGCCACCCCATTTATAAATGGGCTTTTTTGGGCACAGGATGGCTGAGCTGAATTCCACCACAGTCAAACCCACATCACTTGTAACACGATCGGGTTGTTCCTCGATAGGCTGTTCCTCCCTGTCTTTGTCTCAACTCATGAGCATTTTCTGTATGTTTTCTTCTCCCCATCCCGCCGTGGGGAGGAGTGAGCGAGTGGCTGTGTAGGGCTTAGTTTCTGGCTGGGCTTATCTCATGACAACGTGTGTATGTGCATAGCTGTTTCATCTCAATGTCTTTCTAAATAGATGGGAGAACAGCTAAATGCCTGTGAAGGCCTCTCAGGCTATTGCTCTGAAGTTAGCAAATTCTTGGCTCAAATCTTGTGTACGAAGTCTGAAAGCTGTTTAGGTTTGACTGAAATACCATAATGGAGAACAAATGAATGACACATTTAATTACATCTGTGGAATTAAATAAAACACACTGCTGGAACATATGTATAAGGATTGTAGCAGAGAGTTTTATTTTCTAAGAAATTAATTGGGTTATTTATTATTCATAAACTAATATCACACAAAATGGTATTTGATGTATCTGCTCTCTTTGTCTTTAGCATGTTTTTATTTTATCTAAAACAAGATTTGTTGAAAGAGCTTTTGTCTGGTGATGTTTTCAGGACATACTTTCAGAGCAGCCCTTAGATATTTGATAGTGGCTCTTAGGTTTCCACTTCTTTAAGTTTTTGTTACATACTTAGTTTTTTTTTTTAATCCCTCTCAATGCTATTTAGTAAAATTTTGTTTCATTAAGTGCTGCAAAAGATTCATGTAAGAAATGGAAGACATTGATCCTAGTTTGCTGTAACTGGTACGTGACCTGAGTGGAGCAGAGGATAGGTAGGCGCCTGCCACTGAGTACACGTGTGCGGTGTTAAAACTTCTGTTTTGGAGTGTACCCTGTAATTGTCCATCATAAGCACAAGATCTGGGACTGCTTTCCCTATCTCCCTTTCAAAACACTGAGTGGAGTGTGGTAGGAAAGCTCAGGTGGCAAGGTAGCAGTTCATTATTTGTGCGGACTTGTCTATGCAGCGACCCGTGCAGCATCGCGGAGGCTGAGGAGTTGAAGCAGTTGGGGCTGCCCAGGTTCTCTCGTGAGCAAGTGGGTGAGGGGTAGAAGATGACACCGCTTTCTGGGGGCCGTTTCAGGTTTCCTCTTGCTAGCTGTTAGTTTCTGTACTCCAAGTGATGACACACTGTTTCCCCAACTGTCTGTGCTGTTTCATTGCTGATGACCTCTGTTCAATCATCCAGGTGTTAGGCAACAGTGTAAAGTGACCTTGTTTACTCAGTGATGAGTGTGGGGGCGTGATGCTGTACTGTTGGTGTATGTTATTGAACCTAGGTGAGCTGCTAATTGAGAAACATGGTGAGGTTCTAGTCAGAAAAGAGCTAAAGGTAATTCTGGGGAGGGGGAAGTAGGCAGAAAGGCAAACATCTTTCCAAAACATGGAAGAAGGAAAAAATGCCTTTGGAAGAAGAGAAAATAGGATAGAGTCGCACCCAGATGTGGTACTTTCAAAGCTAGCCACATGAAGATAGCTAGCTGTGTCTGAGAGCCTCTGAGAGGCAAAGCAGGCCCAAAAAGAACTGAGTGAGTGGTAGCAGAGTAGAGCAAAAGCCTTAAGGCAATTGTAGAATACTACTCTGTCATTCTCACTGAACCCTGGACTCCCCGAGATGATGCGGTGTGGGGGTCCTGCTTCCCTGTCACAGCAGGAGTGGGAACTGTGGTCTTGGAAAGTCACAAGGAAGGATCAGTGTTGACTGCATGAATACAAATAATGTTTTATGTTCTTTTCATTCTAAAGCTGCATGGAGGAGGAAGCAGGGGAGGAAAATGCCAAGGCTGATTCCTTTATCCTTTTCTTCCCCTCTCTTCCTGTAATCCACTGTATCCTAGCAGCCAGGCTGCAGGTAAAACAAGCAGAGTCACAGCTCCAGAGGGAAAAGTAAGATATGGGCATTTAAATACCAGGAATGTGTTCTGGTGGTAAAGCTTAGGTGGTAGAAACAATGTCAGTAGGTAAGCTGTTGATTTGATGTTAGCTACCGCTGCCAACAGCCGAATTTATCCATATTGACAATGCCATAGTCTACAAATAGAAAATCAAAGAAATATTTTTGAATCTCTTATCAGTTTCATTATGAACTTCCAAATAATATTAATACAGCCCATTCTTTTATACTTTTCATTATTCAAGCTGAATTTGCCATATAATTTTTATTTATAACAAAATGTAGCTTTTCTGTGAATGCTTAGCATGATCATGTTTTTCTTAGGCGGCTACAAAAAAACCCACATTTGACATGTCAAGCTCAACATGGTACTGATACCATCTAAGAGAAAATCCAAAGTACACTGAAGTTGATGATGGGGTTGTCAGTATGTTCACTGGCTACTGACAGGACCCTGACAGATGCATTTCCTTTGGCTGATTTTCATAAAGAGTTAATTAATGTTTTTAATGTGTTTTTTTACCTATGTTGACTTTGAATAAAAGCGGATCTGAAAGTTGACTGGAGTCAAGTCATGAATTATTTACATCAGTTACCAGGGGTCAGTAGAAATGGAGTGTCCAGTATGCAGCTTCTGTGGCTGATCAAAAGGCAATTTCAAAATCCATGGGCAGACCTGAAACTGAAAATGTAAGTAAAGATAGGAGAAATGGACAGAAAGTCAGTGAGACCAGATGGAAATTTTTCTTTCACTTCTGAATTTAAATTACACATAAATGCCTTTAGAATAAAATCTTATATTTCTCCACTACCACAAGAATTGACAGTTGAAATGGTAGGTCTGGAGCCAAGGAATGTTTTGTTCATACCTGTCTGCCATATGACTATGGTTACCTGTTCCTTTTTTAAGAAGAGTTTTCTGAAAAAAAAAGGGTGGCTTATTCCCTTTGGGTATTTTTTTAGATAATTATTTATGTGGAAACAAACTAGGGAACATTCTCAGTTCTTTGAGTAAAAGTCACAAAGTACATATGATCCATTTTAAAAATCAATTTTCTTTCATTCCGGGTTTCTTGTAGTCTAGACAATTGCTTTTTTTTGTCATGATGGCTCAGGGTGACTTAAGGCTAACAAATCTTTCAAAATGACAGGGTGCACTTGGTGCTCTGAGGACATAAAATGGGTTCTGTCTATCAAGGTCTTTAGAGAATTATATATATGGTGGAAGTCGTGTCAGAATTTATCTCGGTCAAAGCTAATATTAAAATCACTGTCAGTTTCCAGGCACCTCTACTGCATTGGGAAGTGGTGCGCTTGGTTAACATAGTCATGTTTACTGATGTCAACTTTTGATGGATTGTGTGAGTAAACTGAGGAAGAAAAATATTTAATATCTATTGTGCCAGACATCCACTTTTCAGTGAACTATGAAAAAGTACCTATGGGTAAAGTGTGTTATCTCCTAAAGTGTTGCTAGTCACAGCAATGTATATAAAATATAAATGTTCTTTTTGCACTGTAATACTTGCAGTGAATTTCCCTGGAGGAAAAAATAAGTGTATAGTCATAAACCAGAAAATAGCTTTCTTGTTTGATAGATGTATTAAGTTCCATCCAGTAATGAAGACAAGGGTGGATGTGAGTAGCAAACTTTGCTGATCCACGCATGTTCCAGCATGAATCTGATGTAGCCACTGTTGTCAGAGAACTCAAATCATGTGTTACCTAATTTAACCTATGTAGAATGAGGCCCTCTGAGTTCAGTTCCAGTACTGACTTGTACGCTGAGGGTAAGAATCGGAGAAGGTGGGGAAAAACAGGTGCTTGAAGGAAGTTTACAAGAGGCAGAATGAGGATCAGAGGTTTGTTTCATTGGTTACAAGAGATCAGTTCTGAATAGAAAATGAAAATATGGAAGCTGCTTCTCAGCTTACTAAAGAGAATGACTAAGTTTCACTTTTCAGTGTGCCCAAAAAAGCAGTTTCGCTGTAACAGTCTAACACAAGTATTACTCAGGTAGCTCATGCATCAATGAAATTATGGGTGTAATGCCTGGATTTACATGTCTGTCTTCAGGCAATTCTTACTTAAGTCAACTGGCTCAATCTGTTGCGTGCCAGCAAGGAATAAACTTATTTATATTATCTTATATAGTATATTGTTTTGGAGAGCTCTCTTTTCTTGTCTATATTAAAATGAATTCAAGTCATGTAGAAGTTAGAATCCATATTCACAACAACTACATTCTCAATCTCTATTACCTCCACCAACACAAGTATTATTGTGGTGGTATGCATGGCCCTTCCTTTGCTAGGAAGATGAATTGTATTTTTCATAAAAAGAATTATATTGATGAATGTGGCTCTTCTTAAAGTGTGCTTGTGGATTAGTTGGCTGATTTGAGGTCTTACTATCTGCTTTTTTTAGAGCAGGTTGTTGTCACTTGCACAGAGCAAAATTAGAACATAAAAAAGCAAAATAGGTATCTTTAAATTATTTTAGTAGTATTACATTTTTAGTGGATATCTTAATATACCTTTTTGTACTCCATTTTTGAGTTGACTGTCTTATACCTCAATATTTTAACACTTGTACTATAAAAGCCATCATAATCCAATTTGTATAATTAGTTAATTGGTAATTGCTAGTAATTGTTAGTAAAAACCCAACAAACTCTGATAATTAGCCTGTGGTAAGAACTCTCTCTACAAAGAGCAGAATTCCTATTCTCATTTAGCTCCATCATTCACTTCATCTTGGAAAGTGTGGCCCACTCTTTCATAGGAGAAGTCTCCTCTCTTTTTGACATGAAGGTATGCCAACATGATCTGTCATGAAGGGAGACATGTTCCAGTAGAGAACGTGCCTCCAGAGGCAGTTCTGTGGTTTTGCTGTTTTATAAATATAAGTACTCATTGCTGAGATGTATTCTCAAATGCTGAAACATATATTGCTTTAAGTTAGTGTGAATTTCACATTTCTGGCCTTAGAATGGGTTAGGAAGAAAAATAAATGAGCACTGAAATATATTATTGGTGAACTCGGCAATCTTAATTGGTAAACAATAGAGCTGTAACTATTTTATTTTGATTATATTCACTAACAGAGTAATTATCATTTTAATTGATATGTATGAACAGGTGCTTACACTGAAAGCAGTTTCAAACTGGGATGCGTTATGCTTGAAAAGTAGCCTGGGTGATTGTTCTCATTAGTGAAACAGATGGCTGGACGTTTGCTTGCCATTTTATGGAGAGAGAATTATATTCTGACAATATTTTACATAGTGTGAAGTATTTATAAATCAATTAAAGATGAAATTTATGCTCAGTATTAGTGTAGAGTAAATGCAACTCACATGCTGGGGAATGGCATCTCCGTGATAAATGTGAAGCTCCTATTCTAATTAACTCTTTTGGAGAGTTTACTTTCATCGATTCACAGAGTGGTAGGGGTGTGAAGGGACCTCTAGAGATCATCTA
>NW_010224128.1:0-1933 GCF_000690775.1 Eurypyga helias
GGAAGCTCCAGAAGAATGGTCTCAGCGGTTTTAAAAAAAAAAAATCAAAACCACGTTCAAATGCTTATTCTATTTTTCCATGTCTAAAAATACAACTGGGTTGAACCTGTGTACACTAAATCCTCATTTAAAATAAACAATTATAGATAAGATATACACATTTAAATAAAAAGAACTGCAACAATGAACTCTCCTACTCAGCCATAGGTACATATATGCCAACAAACTTAGCTATACAGCTCCTGTCTTCTCATTGGATACATTTTAAGTATGAGTTCATTCTAATTACTCAGAATTGTGGATTCAGAAAGAAGTATGGTTTGAAGAACAAAACTAACAACAATAATATTTAGAAAATGTTATTATTATTTAGAAAATGATAGAATTAGGTGACTGAAATAAATAAATTTCCCCAGTTTATGGTTGCTTAGAGTCTTAGCTGTGGTAAGTTTTACTTAGGGTTGTTTGTGGTTAGATCCTTTCATTTATTTTTTCCCTTCTGTTAAGCCAAATAGTGTAGCAGCTGAATTCACCATGGCTTTGAATCCATCTCTACATACATGTTCTGCTATACTTTTAAATCCTGCTAACAGATATTAATATTGCAGTGCTCAGAAGAGATTGATAGATACCTGCCAAGTTTGGCTTGCAGGCACATCAGCCTCACTTATGCCTCGGTCTAGTAAGTTCACCTATTGGAAAAATCTGAGATACATCCACTGATACGTCCCCTTGTACATGCATCAGCTGGCTTCACCAATCTCCTTACATCAAGGTGGGAGACCTAAATCCCAAAAAACCTTTGCTGTTTTACCTTTGCCAAAAAGGCCTAGCAATATAAATCCCGGAACCTGGCATATGTTCATGCCTTGCTTTCAGGTTAATTGTCTTCTGCAAAATAGCTCCATTCTTTGAAGAGTTCCCACAAATAAAGTTTGATTAAAGGGTGATGGATTTCCCCAGAAAATAATTTATCTGATTTCCTAGAGATCTGTTATGTGTATCTCAATCTTCCCATCTTAGTTAAAACAAATCTCTTCCCATTAGTTGTGTAAACTCTGGCTGTCTTCACAGAAATCTTCCAGGACTATGATATAAATCTGAGTAGGAACCAACTGTAGTAGCAAGCAAATGGAATAAATTAAAGGACAGGACCATAGTTTCACCACAAATTCATCCTGTGCCCATTTTATCTCATCTTCTTTTCTCATTGGAGAGGACCAACAGGAATATTTTTTGAAAGAATGCATGAAACAAAAAAGGCTTACCCAAGCATCTGGGTGCTAGGTGAGCTTTCAATTAAAGATGTTCCAGCACTCCAGGGGAACCTTACCAGGAAATTCCTGAAGTTTTGACTTCATACAGCTATGACTTCATGTTTAGCAAAATCCTCCCTTCATCTGCACCAGGGGATAAGATATTGTGGAAGGCAATGGGTTCGTGAAAGCACCTCAAAACAGAAGCTAAGAGCCCTGACCCTAACTGCTTCACAATGAGTGAAGCACACAGAACAATCCTTCCAAACTTTATTCCAGGTACCTGGCACAACTGGGAGCACAACTCAGGGACAACTGATTCTCCATGCCTTGCTATGTGATCACACAAACAAGAGAAAGAAACTGGATCATTCTCTGTATCTCCTCTACATTTTTATATCTAAACAGCTTTAGACAAGGAAGCCCTTTCCTAGAAACCACCTGAAGATAGCTGTGGTGGTGGCCTCCCATCAGGTTCCCTTATGGTCTGCTGACAGGAATCAGACAGGTCAAGACTGGGTTCACCAGGTTGTGACAGCCTGTGAAGACCTTTTGGGGTTTTTATTCATACAATTCTTCAAGGAAAAAAAAAGAGACACAAACGAGATGCTGGTTCAAGACACTGTTAGAAAAGGAAAGAAGACAACATTTAAAAAAACTAATATTTACAAAGTAAA
>NW_010224129.1:0-4033 GCF_000690775.1 Eurypyga helias
AATATGTACAGATTATAACTCTTCCTTCCTTACCCAGCTTCTTTAAATGTAAATTTTTTAAAAATACCATTGATAATATATAATAGGAAACTTGAATACTACATTGTTATTTAACAAAGCAACCCATTTACATTATAAGTGACATAGTTTTCAGATTAAATATTTTTAATATTTACATAAATATTAATATAACATTTATTTACACATATTATTGTCTCATGATTATCAACTAAGCAGGTTTAAAATAATTAAACAAATTATATTCAGATTTTGAATGATTAGCATTTTCATATTTCTTTACTTTACAGGCTAACTTAGCAAAACAGGAAGGCTACCTGAAAATAGCTAATGCAGAATTAGCAGAAGCTCAGGAGGCATTAGATGAAAAGCAAGCTGAACTGGATAAAGTATAGGCAAAGTTTGATGCAGCAATGAAGGAGAAATTGGTGAGATAGAAGTATTTTAGCATTATGAAAAATACTTGCATACAATATGGTTATGTAATCAGGAATTGATACAAACACACATTTAGAGCTTCTGCCTTGAATGATACGGATGAGGTTTAGGTATAAAAATAAGAGATTTAAATATATGTTCTGTCATATTTCCTTCTTTCTGTGAATAGGAACATATTAGAAAATAGATGCACTTAAATAACTAAGAGAGTCATAATAAATATAATAAGATGAAAAAATATATCAGATATTTCTTTAGATTTTTGCATTCTATTATTAAGTAAAGTAGGACTTTTTTTTCAATTTTAGGACTTAATGATGCAGAAACATGCCGAAGAAAGGTGCAAGCAGCCTCTGCACTTATAGGTGGACTGAGTGGAGAGAAAATTAGGTGGACTCAACAAAGTAAGGAATTTAAATCTCAGATTAACAGGTATCAAATTAATCAAAGAAAAAAAAACAACACTACATGTGTAAAAACTGAAAAGCTAGTAAGCAATTTAGTAACTTTAATAATAGTTGTACCTCATTTTCCTCCTGGAAATCTTAATATAGTTACACAATTAAGTCAGCTATCCTGAAATTTGAATTTTTGTCCCACAAGTGAGTAGCTGAGTGCTGAACAATAATTTCAGTTTTGAAATTTATTTCCAGAGGGATTATTTCTAGTGCAACTATGTGCCCGTATTACAGCTGCCTCTTCTGCCCTCCTAACACTGCACCACATTTGGGTATTTCCACTAAGTGGGAGGTAGGGATAATCTAAGAAAAAACAATTCCTAGCCTAATACTGGATAGGAGAAGTAGCATTCCTTTTGGCATTAGTCATGTCATATTTGAATAAAACACAACCCTTGTCATATAGTCTGTGTGTTGAAACATGTGTGGGGAAGTAGCCCTTATTCTGAGAAACTTGGGAGTCCCCATTGTGTTGCTGTACAAATAACAAAATATTGAGCAGCTTACGAGTCAGAGATCCTAGCTGTCTAGAAAAGAGGAAACCTGTCAAGATGGTTGCTAAAGGTAAAGAGCCTAGAAGTCTAGGCTCAGCTTCTGTGGAATGCTTCTCTTTCTATATATTTCCTGTGGGGAAATTGGGAATTTCTGGTGAGGTCTAGTCATTCCAAGAGACTTAAGTTTTTATCTTTTGATAAATATTTTTTTGCAGACATATTTTTTAAAAATAAACCAATTTCTTCAGTTATAAAAAAAGGAATAGTTGTCATCACGGCTTTATTACCTTGTAGAGATGAAGATAATGTTTTCATATGATACCACTCTTTAAGTTTTGCCACAAAAATATCTTGTAAACACAAGTAAACTGTTTGTTATTCTCAAAGAGTAACAGTTCCTTCCTTAAATTGTCCTCAGAACATAAATCTTATGTTTCAAAAGCTGGTTGTCTAAATGAATAGAAATAGAAATTGTACATCACCTTTTAATCATGATTTTGTTCCTTTTCTAGACTTGTAGGAGACGTACTGCTCTGCACAGGTTTTCTTTCATACTGTGGACCTTTTAATCAAAACTTCAGGAAACCTTTGCTTAAAAATTTATGGGAAGCAGAGATGACAGCCCATAAAATCCCCTTTTCTGAAAACTTGAACCTGATTTCTATGTTGGTAGACCCACCAACAGTAAGTTCTTAGTGCTTAGTGGGTTTCACTTTAATTTCAATTAACATATTCTGTGACTGTTAGCCAGCATTATGCTTGCTTAGAACAAAACTATAATCCCCAGTATTGCTGTGCAGTAGAGTTCCATGGTTTCCAAATGTCACTGGCAACTTCCACTAAACATCTGAGTACTGAGCAATGTTTAGATAGATAAACAACTTATATATTATAAACAAGTGACACATTATACAATTAGACGTTTGCCGGTAAGACAGTGCACTTGTTAAGTATCTTACTTTGAGAACCCATCACCACAGCTATAGATGACATATCTACTAAAACACTGTGTTTTGTTGTTACCTTTTGGTTCTGTCAATATTATCTAGGTCTGGCTTAAAAAAAAATTATGTCAAAGAGAATATTTTAAAAAAGAATGCATAGAGTGTTTTCATTCATTGTGAATGTATGAGAAACTAAACAAAGGACTATGCCACAGTCTTCACGTCCTTCAGTAAATATTAAGCCCCAAAAGCTCTCTTTGCCTGGTATTCTCTTAATTGTTTCCAGTGTTTAATTTGACTGTCAAGCTGCCTTTTGACTTTCTTACATTTTAAAAATACATATATTTTTAACATTCTATAAGTTAAAGACATCTATAAAAATAGAATCCTGGAAATACTTTCCCACCTGCATTAATGACTTGGTAGAAGGTTCATATATGCATCCCTTTTGGCTTGATGTCCCTGTTCTTAGAACAGTCATAATTGAAGGATAATTCCAGTGAGATTTTATTCCAAACTACTTTTTTTTTTTTTTTAAATTCAGATTAGTGAGTGGAATCTTCAAGGCCTGCCTGGAGATGATCTATCAATTCAGAATGGTATCATTGTCACTAAGGCAACTAGATACCCCCTTTTGATAGACCCACAAACTCAAGGAAAATCATGGATTAAAAAGAAAAAACAGGATAATGAATTACAGGTGAACAGAGTTTTAAAGGAACAATGTGCAGTATTATATTCCTATAAATTTAGTGTTTTATTTATTTATTCATATCTTTTAATGTTTTCATATATTATGAATCCCATTTCATGATATTTCAAACGTCTAAGTTCATAATATTGTAACAGAAATGAATCTGTTAGCATGAATGCAGAATTCCAGAAAAAAATTCTCAACACTTCAAAGCTAAAATTAAAAGTCCTCAAGACATAGCATAGAAAATTATAAGTTAGACATCTCTGTTTTCAAAAATATATGTAACATCTTCAGTTCCCAATAAGCTGTACCTGTTTTATTTGGTACAGTATTACTATCATTATGAAGTTTTGCAGATTCCATTACAGCCAATCTTTTAATCTTAAGGATTTCTGCATAAATTACTGCATGGCCAATGTTTATCTCTTTCTTTAAAATTCAACTAACAAAAATGATGAAAAATTATCATAGTTAGATCTGAGTTTTCATGCACGTCTCTGAAGAAATGCTTTTGTCCTTATGCCAATTTATAATTTACTTTTTGAGGTAACAACTTTGAATGACAAGTATTTCTATACACACCTAGAAGATAGTCTTTCACTGGGACAGTCACTTGTGATTGAAGATATACGTGAAGAGCTGGATCCAGTCCTTGATAATATATTAGAGAAGAATTTCATGAAATCTGGAACTTCTTTTAAGGTTAGTAATCCAACAAAAAACCTGGAATAAGTAGTTAGCTTTGTGATGAATCATATTTTATCCTTCTGTTCCAAACCTCTGCTGAATCAGGTAAACTCTGTATTAAGTAGGGTAGTGTGAAGAACAAAATTGTACAAATAAAATATGGGAGAAAGAGCATCAGTTAAGTAGTAAGTTCATGAGTCTAAAATCTCAGTTTAATGACTGAATTTTTTACTGAAGATTCCAAACTGGAACCAGTTATGTTTATCCTCTTGAATGCTGTGCTGGGTTCAGCCAGGA
>NW_010224130.1:0-973 GCF_000690775.1 Eurypyga helias
TTCCTGGCTGAATCCAGCACATCCAGGTACCCCGTGCTGGCCGGTACGACACAATAACCCCCCAACGCTGTTCATTCACGGCCGTATCTCCGTAAACGGTTATTCGTATACCCGACATCGCAGCTTTTCCTTAAACACTTCCGTTTGGAAGTCAGTTCCAGTAGGCCTCTTCCACCCCAACTCTGCTCCTTGCTCCTAGAGGAGAAAACAAGCTCCAGAGAGATCCCCACAAGGGCAAGCAAACATCGAAGCCAGCTATTTCAGAAACAGCGCTCACGAGAGTCACTTCAGCAGCGTCAGAAATAGCCACTAAAGCCGGAATCGCCACCCAAAAGCAGTTCAAGGGCGCTCACACCAATGCCACAAACCTCAACGGTCCTCCCGCCGTAGCTCAAAAGCTTTAGAAAAAAGGGTGTGAACGGCACCACTAGGACAGCAGCGGCGTGGCAGGTGCTAGTAGTAGCACGGCGAGGAGGCCCAACCTACAGCCCCCTCGGAAAAGCACCACGACCGAGAGATCCTTACGGCAGGGCTCAACGGATTTTACAAGGAGGCACGGACCTGAGGTAGCCCGGGAGGAAGTGGCGTCCCCGCAGGGTGCAGCCCTGCCCCAGAGAGCACGGACAGGGCGACGGGCAGCGCTTCAGACCGTCACAGCCCTGCGCTGCAGAGCTCGAAGGCTTCGCGACTCGAGCGGCAACGCGTCACCTCCAACGCATGCGAAACCGGTCACTGGGTGGGTGGGAGGGGAGAACGGCCAGGGAAAAAAAGAGTCAGTTGTGGAATCTTACATGGCATGAAGCGTGCCGAAACCACCTGGGATTGTGGATTTAACCGAAAAAAAATCGGGCGCGGAGAGAAAAGCGCTCGTCGCTGGGTTAGAAAGCGACGCTACTGGCGGCTCGGTACGAAACCCTAACTCGACAGAAAAACCAACACAGGTTATTTTAAAGTTGGTAGTTTTTTATTTACA
>NW_010224130.1:1013-3111 GCF_000690775.1 Eurypyga helias
GGGAGTTTCCAACATTTTCAACGGAGGGCACCGCGCGACGTTACCAGCTCACCACCTCCAGAATCACGCGAAGCGAATCGCCACGCGGAGAAGCGCGATCCGCCCCGGCTCCGCTAGAGCACCCCGGGGGCGGCTTCCACCTCCAGAGGCTCTGGCGGAAACGCCGCCGCGGTGAAGGCGGGATGCCTGGCTTCCTCTGCCGTACCCGGTCCCAAACTGCCCGCTCGTACCTGCGTGCTGGCAAGGCGCCCGCCCCTCCGACTTTTAGCTGACAGCTACACTCGCCGCAGAGGGCCGCCGGGTAATTCTGAGCCGCTCCGAGTGTTTTACCGTGAGCGTGGCCAAGGTTTCGGTAGATGAGATTGAAGGAGAGCGTTCCTGGTGTATGCTGTGCCCACCAGAATCAGCTGGGTAACCATAAACATCCTTTTTCAGCTTTCTATTCAAAAAGAAGGAAAAAAAACAACGTAGTCAGTTTTCACTCTGTCACACAGATGTAACTTCTCACTTGAGCTTTTTATTCATTCTTCTAAATCAAGAGTGTTCAGTTCTTCTTCTAGTTCATCCAAGTCCTCCCCGGTAAAGAGATTTTCATCCACTGGAACTGCATCGATCACTCCGTTCTCCAGCTCTTCATCTCCATCGTTATCCTCCTCCGAATCATTTTGCTTACAGCTGTTGATATCACCACCAGAAGCTTCACTTAACTTATTATCTGAAAGCAAAAACAATTCTTACACACTCCAGTGTCACGAGTTTTAGCCATCACTTCACAACAAGCTTTAAAGCTCTGAAGCTGCAGAGAACTTTCTTGATCAGCTTCAAATAAAGTCTTAAGTTGGTTCGATTGCACAGATCCGATTAATAGGCGGGTTTGGATCATCAGTTATTAAGAGAGGTTGAAAAAGGTAACTCGCACTCCCAACTCCTGTTTTCAGGACTGGGTCAAACCCAAGGAGCGGCCTTTATGAGACTCCAGGTATTAAATGTCAGGGCGTGCTTGCCAGCAGCCAACACCGAGGCTGCGCTCTAAGAAGTCACAAGCCAACCTAAGCTAGCCACAAAATGGGAAGAAAAGGTTGAGCTTTTGTTCACCTGATTCAGTCACTCACTAAATCTGAACAAAGGCAAACCGCTAAAACGGACCTCTTCAGGATTTACCTGACGTGGGCATAAACACCGCCTCTTATTTAAGCTTAAATTCACGAAGAAGAGAGCAGAGCATCTAATTCAAGCTTTTTCTTCAGTAATGACACGTATCACTGATAGTAATTTCACCCCCCTGCCCTTGTAAAACAAATCCTCCTTTTCAGCACACCAGTAATTCACATCTATCTACCACTGGGGAGGACTCGACCGACGCAGTCCCGGGTTAGCGGTGCCCGAATATCCCAACTCACCATCCTTCTCTACTGAACTGTACGTGCTGAATCGCTCAGGACTAGCCACGGTGATACCCGTCTCCTCCACGGCCTTCGGGACATACAGGTTCAAATCCACATCATTTATGCACACGGGGTCTTCCAGCTAAACAAACAAACAGCAAAGCCCAAGATGCTCTGCGTGAGTTTATTTTCAATAGAAATGCTCATTAATGACGGATCTCTAATTGTTCTTCATCTTGACATCAGATTTTTAACAGAAAAGACTCTGCAGTTGTGTTGAATGAAGAACCAAGCTTATTAACTGCTCTGCAAGAGCTCTCCAAAGTTTTCTAACTTGAAACATCACTCAAGTTAATCCTGTCCTTTACCTCGTCATCTTCTCCCGTTCCTTGAATGTAATGGGTGTCATCTGCCTCTTCGTCGTCTGCATCAACCAACTCCGGTCGGAACTCAAAGACTTCACGTCCACTAATCTGGTCACAGAAAAAACCCACACCTTAGCCCATCACTTGATAGAATTTATACTGCTGTAAAACGAGAAAGCAGCAAAGCAACCCCAGGCCAGCTACTGCATTACAAAAACCTAGAATAACGGAATGGTTTGGGCTAAAAGGGACCTTAAAGATGATCCAGTTCCAACCCCCCTGCCATGGGCAGGGACACCTTCCACTAGACCAGGTTTCTCCAAGCCTCATCCAGCCTGGCCTTGGACA
>NW_010224130.1:3212-10515 GCF_000690775.1 Eurypyga helias
AACCCGTTACCCCTTGTCCTGTCACTACAGGCCCTTGGGAAAAGTCCCCCCAGGTTCCTTGTAGCCCCCCCAGGCACTGGAAGGTGCTATACTCCAGGCTGAACACCCCCCACTCCCCCAGCCTGTCCCCATGGCAGAGGGCTCCAGCCCTCGGAGCATCTTCCTGACCCTCCTCTGGACTCCCTCCAACCGGTCGATATCCTGCTGTTGAGGGCTCCAGAGCTGGACGCAAACCTAGTTACTTCCTTCTTACATCAAGGACCGGAGCACAGAACATACCACCAGTGCTTTGCCAGCTTTAAAATCCGCTTTCCTCCTCTCCATGTCTTGCTCAGCCTTATCAATTTTTTCTTGTCTTTTTCTCCTCTTCCAGGCAATAAAACACTCTAGTGTTATTTTGGTGACGTTTGGTCCTAAGGCAGCACGCTGTCAAGTAAAGAGACTGATTAGGGGTAGAAATTGTTTCCAAAGGCCGTAACCAACGAGGGATTTCATTGCTCTTTCCCAGCAACTAACTGAAGACCTTTTCCAAGCCCTTCGTCGCTCTCACTGCTGCTAAACGAGGGCCATCAGCTGAAAGACCGACAGCACGCCATCTGCCAGTTCGTAAGGCAACGTCGACACGCAAGTTAACGTGAGGAGTGGAGAAGGAGGGAAAACGGTGGTGATCGCTCAGGTTCTCCCCCCGCTGCCTCTGCCAGGCAAGGCCGACGGAAACAAGCAGAGCCCTCAGAAGGCCCCGTTCCCTTGGTGTGGCTGCCTCGTTACAGAGGTCTGCGAGAGCCAGGGAGGCAGTGAGCTGGGGATGAGAAAGGCCCACAGAAGCAGTCGATGAAGGGAAAAGAGCAGTAAGAAATAGGAGCCTCCTAAAAACAGGGGTTAGGAACCCCTGCACTAAGCATCCAACTGCAGTTTAATCTACTCACGAGGTAACAGCTTCAACAGAAACACGTGCCAAATACCACACGTCCTGCACCTGAGCTCACACGGCTGTAAAAACATTTCAACTTCCTAATTAATAACTAAAAAGCGTATTTACAACTGTCCCTCTAAAGTATTGAAAACAAATGCCACCAGAAGGTACCTGTCTGACAACTTTACCTCTTTTTCTATTAGATCTTCTAAGGAAATTTCATCTTGCTTTTCCTCCTTCTTTTTGTCCTTTTTCAGCACAAAGCCTGGCGGGAGAGCGTGGCGATACATGCAGTTGTCTCCGCCGCCCGGACAGACCCAAAACCATCCGTATTTGTTGTTTTCAATAGCATCAAGGAAATATTTGCAGACCTGCATAAAACAACACCGGTCGTCAGCGCTGCATTCCCTTTCCATCCCCAGCGACTCACACCACGCGCGCAGCGAGTACGGTTAAGTCAAAGCCAGTCGGGCTCATGGAGGCATGTGGAACACACTGCTGCTAAAAACCAGACAAAAGCAGGGCCACTCATCACCTAAGACTCACGTCACCAACAGCTTTTTGCCCTTGATAACTGCACTTTGCAAGGACAAGGATGGCGCAGAAGGCTGGCGGCTGGGTACCACCGTAACCCCAGCGGCATGCGTGAGAGCACGCTGGCATCTTCCCGCTCGTCACCAGCAGCGTCGTTTTAATCAAAAATCAACCTCATCTCCCCCCCACCCTGGGAGGTTAAACCTTCCAGGTCATGATCCTGAGGTACAGATGCCACCCTGGCACTTTTAGCAAGCAATTCACAGTTCACACTTACTTAGCCATATCAAGGCTTTGATAATTTAAGCAGTATCAACAGAATAATTATTCAGTATCGAAAACGAGGTGAAATAGTTCTGAAGAATGGGGAAAAAAAGAAGAGACTAAGGGGTTACACCACTTACTGCACGAACTACAGAATGTTCTTGAAGTTAGACATCAGGAACTACAAATTGCTCCCAATCATTCAATTTGAGCTTACAGGAGGAAAATTAACCTTCCACATCCACGTGCCACCCAGGAGAGACACAGGCCAATAGAGCTGGCGGTCACTGGAATGAAGTGACAGACCTATCCCATCGCAGTGCTCCAGCCTTCGGAGCAAGCGGGATGTGTCAGCTACATTATCAATCCCTCCATCTCCAGTCCGAGAGCACGTCACCCGCCAACCATTTTCATCTTAGATGAGGGGAAAAAAAAGCCTTGTGACGACCGAGCGCGCTCCGGGGTGGTTTTAAATACGTTGTTAGAAATACCACCGGCTCGACTGTACCCTCAGCGTATCGTTCTAATATTCCAGAGTCCTTAGACAACCACCGCTAATACCAGCCTGCGGGTCATTCTCTACAGCTCAATTAACAAAAAAAAGAACATACTATTTGAGTTTTGGGTTTTTTCTTTTCCGCCTCACCATGCTTCTTGTTCACCACTTCTTCCAGCTTCTTCTCATCCCAGTTATCCATTGTATCTGGAAAAAAAAGACAACAGATGGTTTCACAAAAATCACACATCCCAACCAGTGCTGTCAGGTTGCTTTTCTCCCCAAGAAGAGTTTTAACATGCAATTCTTATGTTTCAGTTAGTTTATAGAATGGAAAGTAAATTCAGGCCTAGAATCATGGAATGGTTTGGGTTGGAAGGGACCTTAAAGCCCATCTGGTTCCACCCCCCCTGCCATGGGCAGGGACACCTTCCACTAGACCAGGTTGCTCCAAGCCTCCTCCAGCCTGGCCTTGGACACTTCCAGGGATGGGGCATCCACAGCTTCTCTGGGCAACCTGTTCCAGTGCCTCCCCACCCTCTGCGGGAAGAATTTCTTCCTGATCTCCAATCTAAACCTCCCCACTTTCAATTTAAACCCATTACCCCTTGTCCTGTTGCTCTACAATAAGGTTTTCAGGCTCTCCTACGCTGTTCCCTACTTCCTCCAGAGCATCAGAAATTGGTACTTTAACAGAAACACTTTATGCCTGTCAAAGACTAAACAATGCGTCGTTCCACCTGTAAACTGCTGCGCATGGACAAAGGAAAAAAAGGAAAAGGATTGAGTAGAAGAGAAGGTTGGAGGCTAGGGTTCAGCAATAGAGATGGTGTAACTCGAGGATCCAAAGGGATAAGACCACATTTTCTGTGTTCAAGTTAAAAGAAGCAAGATCACCAATGGGATCCTATCACTTCCATTCAGGACAACACAGGCTAAAATTCAAATAGAAGACCAGCACATAATAAAGTACGGAAAATCAAATCATTCTGGCAACAAAACCTCTCATCCCTGCCAATTAAAAGTAAGATCCAGAGTACTGCGTCAACAAACGATGGGGAGAAAGGAGATGAAGTCACAGCAGAAGTCCCAAGCACCCCGAACGGGAGAACCGTGCATCTCTGGGCCAACAGTAGCAGCAGCTCCGGAAGGCAGCGACGACGGCTCGTTAGGCCTGCTCCTCCTCTTACAGAACTCAGGAGAAAGCAGCAAATGTCAGAGAGACCAAGTGCTGCACAAACTGGCTGCCCGTCTGACACACGCTACGCAGCGGGATTAAAACCGCCCCCCGGTACCGCTTGGGCGTACTGCCTTTTCCAGATAAGGTCTAAAGGAAACCTGCGAGCGCGCTTCGCTGCCCTTCGTGACCATGAAGGCAGTGGGATGGGCTGCCTTGGTCAGTGACCCTCTTTGGGATCACAGCCACAACATAACCCGTAATCTTAAAGATCCGGTTTCAGGATCAGAACAGCTCAGCAGTCATTTTCCAGAAGCACGGCACCTTTTTCGAGGTCTTCATCTCTTGCATCGATGTAGACACTTCGTTTTTCACACTTCCTTTCCAGAGACAAATCATGAGAAAACTTGCACTTGTCTCCTTTAGTGCACTGGCCTTGCTTGAAGAAAGCACAAACCACGGATTTGGGGTCAGCACCTGAGCAGAGAAAGGGATTTTAGTACCACTTTTAAGCAAAACACAAAACTGGAGCAGAAGCTGTGTAGGAAGAGCCCTGAGAACAAGGTCTAGGACCACACAATCTTTAGGATCTGTAGGGAACAAACCCACCTCTTAACAACACTCAAGTTCTTTAACGGGGAGTTCATCACAATTGAACGCCCCGTGTCCCGAAGGCGTCCCGTTTACTTTGCATGCTATTTGCATGAAGTACCAAAGCTGGCACATTGAAGAAATACAGACGGCGTGCCTGGGCAACCGACCCATGCGCAGGACGCGTGAAACACATCGCTCTGCAGCTTCTTCCCCGCACCACAAGCCGCTCCTGCCTCTAACAGGCAGCGGAGCATCTCCTGGAGGCTGGCCTTTCCTTCCCAGAGCCCCAGGACAGCTTACAGTAACCTAACTCACGCTCACTCGCGCGGCTTGATTGAACAGCGGAAACCAGATGCCTGCTGACAGCCCCCAGAATAAGCAAGTGCTGTTCTAGCATGAATGATGCTATCCACCCGACTAGAGTTTAACTAGCACCCCACCACGGGAATTATTTGACCCCTGGGAGGCCAGAAAAGAAAGGAAAGCACGTAGAAACATAGTTATGAGACAACTAAAGCAGAAATGCTGTACTTGCAATATTCATTAAGTGCTCACATTCAGTTTTAAGCTCGTTTTCCACTTGCTGATTTTAAGCTTAGTCCAAGTCCCCAGGGACCAGAGTGTGTACAGCAACACCTGCTTAAAACCTTAACTAAAAATCTAGTTTTTAAAGAGAGTGGATCCCTAAAAGAAACTCAGGTAACACGGCCCTCCTTGCTGGCAATCTCCACGGAAAGGCAAAGCTCTAATTAGGACGTTATTAGCCTCCTGAAATAATTTCAAGTCAAGAGCTACATTTTTTGGAGAAAACCGACCACTGGAGATCGTGACCAGAACCTGGCCGTGCTGTCAAGTGCCACAACGAACAAATACCAGGCTTGCTTTAAAGACACACAGAGAAATCACACTCGTGACAGAGAAGTCACGAGTTACTGCACATCATCTCATTAGTTCCAGAAGATTAATGAAGCAAAAGAGTTGATAACATTTAGTTCACTGCCGGAAGGATGATGGCGTGGCTGCCACCTGTAGAGCTTCCTAGACTCAAACACTCTCAAACCTACGTGTTATCACAAAACTGTTCAGTAACTGAGTTCAGGTAAGACCACAACTTCCGAAACCAGGTCCTGCAGGTGACTGTGGGGTGGGACAGAAGTAACTGTCCCGACTGGCACACACGTTTTCTGTGAAGACAAAACTTAGCATACTCTGTTCCCTGAAGCACCTGGATGTTCACATGTCCCTGGGGACAGAGGCTGCTTTAAGCAACTACCACCACACCAAAATAAAACCCCCAACGTGCCGCTGACCCAGGGGTACTTAATTAACGAACCCGAACACAGCAAAGTATCCATAGCTGCCCCGTCATTGTCAGCGTGGCTTTTGATAGTCTAATGACATCGTAACCCCAGCTGACTTCCTAAAAAGAGTCACATCATTACTGAGAAGCGACTTGGTACACTAGAGAGAGAGGAAACAGATCTACTTCACTTGAAAATGAGCTGGATTTTTAGAATTATTTTACCCGTAGTGGATGTATGAATAGGAGAACATAAGAGAATGCAGTGACTCATACCTTTGCTAATTTTCTGTGCAGCGACCACAGGCTTGAAGAGCTCATTTAATTCTTGCAATTCTTTTTTCTTATCTTCTTTCTTTAATTTCTTCTCGCTTTCCGACTGAGCGGCCTGTAACGACCCCAAATTTGAAGTTATCACTACGATTGGATTGACATTACTCCTTTCACCCAAACAGCACATCATTTTACAGTAAGGGGAGGAGAGAAAGAACCTGAGGTTTCCTGAAGCGCTGCCCTCGCCTGAACGGCCAGTGCCATCTAGCGGCACCCACCTCTGGAGCCGGGGAGACAGGCAGAGGCTCCAGAGGCTGGGGGGGACCCTCAGATGACACAGTCACCGCTATCACCCCTTTACAGGCCGGGAAATCGAGTAAAAGGTACCGAGGCCAAGGAGGAAAGTCAGTTGTTGGCTGGTGATGCACGAGCAGCGCAGCTACTCAATGCTGTTACTTCGAGGTGCGCGCAAAAAGCTGCTCTGCCTTTAGTCCCCTACGCGCCGCTTTGTTCTTTCTCCTCAGGAATACCGGCAGCACTTCCAGGAAAACCCTCCGTGGAGGTTAACAATGGATTTCGGAACACTTGGTCTGAATCTGTATCAATTCCTTGCTGAGCAGTGGTTTGCGAGAGAGGAACAATCATCTTGTACGTACCCAGGTCTGAAAGGCAAGCTCTCCTCGAACCAGCAAAGCTTGCCTACGAAGGGAACCCCGGAGCTGTGACCCTGCCCTACCCTTTTTGGCTCAGCCAGAAGAGATCTGTATCTCCGCCCTCGGGATGAAGGCAGAGGGAAGAGGGCACGGGAGAAACGTCATCGGGTGATGTCTCAGCCTTAAGGGATGCCAGCGGCACTAACAGCGCGACCTGAACACGTGGGGTACCTCGCTGGTGAAATACAACAGGGAAAAAAAAAAAAAGGAACCTTGTTCTTGCGGTGAATTTGGCAAGAAAACGCCAAATTATCTCCAAAGGGGATGGATTACTTTGGTTCACATACAGAACAGTCCACAGATCCCACTGCATCCAGCTCACAGATGCCCGCCACAAAAAAATTAGTACTCCAAGAACGCTTTTGTTTCACCCTAGGGTTCTACAGGCAGGAAGGTGAAGCATGCCTTTTTTCCCCCTTTTTAAACAAAAAGGCCTTGAGAGCACTTCCCTGGCTGTCTCAGGACACAACCACCAACGCTTTAGCGTTCCTCCTTCCTCAGGGACAACCCTCAGCATTTTATGGGGTAGGAAGGTAGAATCAGATCTAAAGATTAGCTCCTGACATCCATCAGGCAATAGGTAAGAGCACTTGAGATACTCATTATTGCAGGTTGGCTAATTTGCACGCTGGTATCCCGTTAAATGCTACGGACTCGGGGACTTCATACAGGAATCTCGGAGGAAGGGTGCGAGTCATGCTGATGTTTCCGAAGTGATGCCAAGCAGTCCTCTCCGTTAAAAATCGTTAGATCTAATGACCCAAGCATCGGCTTCACCTCTAAAGCTGACACTTGTTACTCCATCCTTACGCTGTGCAAGGAATGTGGCATAAATTGTGACTTCCTAAATGTTCCAGCACCGGGAACGGGACGAGCACTGAGCAACTGCTTCCCTTGTGCGGCGGGAACGAGGGACCTGGCTCACTTCCGCTAACAAAGATACCCTTAATGAACTCCGTGCCTTCTGACTGGGTGGAATCTGAACGTTGCACCTCGGCCACGTCACCTCTTAGCTCATGTGCTGGGTTCAGCCAGGAAA
>NW_010224131.1:0-204 GCF_000690775.1 Eurypyga helias
ACTATGGGGCAGAGACACCCCTGCTATAGGGCAAAGAGCACCCCTGTGGGGCAGAGACTCCTGCTATGGGGCTGAGATCCCTGCTATGGGGCAGGGCCCCCACTGTGAGGCTGGGATCCCTTTCTATGGGGCAGGAACCCCCACTGTGGGGCTGGGATCCCTTTCTATGGGGCAGGAACCCCCACTGTGGGGCTGGCATCCCTG
>NW_010224131.1:429-665 GCF_000690775.1 Eurypyga helias
TGGGGCTGAGACACCCCCCCCATGGGACTGTGAACTTCACTATGGGGCAGGGACAGCCCTGCTATGGGGCTGGGAACACCCCTATGGGGCCAAGTTCCCTTCTATGGGGCGAACACCCAAACTACAGAGGCAGAGAGACTCACTATGGGGTAGTGATACCCCCTATGGGGCAGGGACCCCCTGCTATGGGACAAAGATCCCTCACTATAAGGCTGACACCCATTGCTATGGGGCAG
>NW_010224132.1:0-2379 GCF_000690775.1 Eurypyga helias
TTCTTCCTCTGATTCTCCCCCTCCATGGGAAGAGAATAGGGGGATATGTGAGACCAGTTTCATGGTATTTGGCTAGGTGGTGTTAAACCACGATAAACAGGCATCTAGCAGACTGAATTTAGTCTCAGATAAGCAAGGACAGCATGTCACCTGGAAAGGCCACTAAAATTTCCTGTTCAGCTTTCCATTCTGAACTTCACAGATTTGCAAAATATTCTTATCTGACTTGGGAGTAGCCATCCTACAGACAGAGCTCCCCTCCTCTGGACTAACATGCTCATTGTGGTGTTTCAGTACCTCCAGACTTTGAGGAAGAGCTGGCGGACTGTACAGCCGAGCTGGGAGAGACGGTCAAGCTGGCTTGCAGAGTCACAGGAGCTCCCAAGCCATCTGTCAGCTGGTACAAAGGTATGAGCAGCGAGTCATGAAATGCATCCTCCACATTTCTTCTCTCTCTATTGCTTTGTGCTAATTAGTCCTTTATCTTTCAGATGGAAAGCCTGTGGAGGTGGATCCCCATCACATTATAATAGAAGATCCTGACGGTTCCTGCACACTGATCTTGGACAACCTAGCAGGCGTTGACTCAGGACAGTACATGTGCTTTGCTTCCAGTCCTGCTGGAAATGCCAGTACCTTAGGAAAGATCCTTGTTCAAGGTAAAGTTCTGCACAGATGCATTGTTTTGGAGGGGTGTGCTAGGTAATGCCTTAAACATGAATATTTAGACATTCCAGAAATTCTATGTAATACCTCCTGGACAATACTTAAAAAAATGATTTGATGTGCAGGTGTAGTCAATTATTCTTATGTCAGAACTTTTGGTCTTCAGTGCCTTGTGTGCAGACATCGCGAGAATTATCTGGTCAGGGACACATTTTTCTATCTGGTCACTTTTCCTGCTACTAGCTACTTATTCTCGTTTTGCAGTGCCGCCACGGTTCGTGAACAAGGTTAGGAATGCTTATTTTGTTGAGGGTGAAGATGCTCAGTTTACCTGCACTATCGAAGGAGCACCTAGGCCTCAAATCAGGTCAGTTCTTCAAGGCACACTGGCATAAATCCCATTTTCCCATTTTGCATGGTCACAAGACTCCCCTGCCTTTTCTTTCATGGTTATGACCCTTCCTTCTCTGTGTCTTGCACCTTAACTGCATCCCAGTGCTAGTTCTTCCTGATCCAATCATTCCCGAAATTCTCAGCAATTTATTCTAACTACCATCTGAGAAGAAATACCTATAGATAACCCCTGACCTAGGACTCTGACATAGGACTGTCAGGAGAGGTTTAGATTAGATAGCAGGAAAATCTCTTTCACTCAAAGAGCGGTCAGGCACTGGAAGAAGCTGCCCAGGGACATGGTGGAGTCATCATTCCTGCGGGTGTTCAAGGAGCATGTAGACGTGGCGCTTGTGGACACGGTCTAGTGGGTACAGTAGTGTTGGGGTGATGGTTGGACTGGATCTTAGAGATCTTTTCCAACCACTGTGATTCTGTGACTGTATCAGATTTAATGCCTTGACAATATTTTATAATTACATTATCCTCCCTGCCTTACACTTGAATTTATTTTATCAGCAACCAGTCTGGGGCATTCAGACAAAAAGCTCAGCATAGCATGACCAGAAGCCCTTTTCCCTGCATTGGCTGATGAGATTTCTTGAGAAGCATCTCATAAACCTGTGTAGTTCAGTATCCATGTGTGATCTACGCACCTGTAGACCTATCTTCCAGGATCCAAACTTCTGTCTAATGATTAACTCGAGTTGTCTGCCCACTGCTCTGACAGATGGATCAGTGAGCTGGGGACATCTTGGCACTGCGTATTCTTTCCTGGCTTATGCTGGGTGTTTTCCACATGCAGGTGGTACAAAGATGGGGTACTGTTGAAGGACACAAGTAAATACCAGACTTTCAGCGAACCGCGGAGTGGCATAATAGTCCTGGTGGTCAAGAACGCTTCCAATGAAGATATGGGGCACTATGAATGTGAGGTAAGTTTGCAGAGATTTAAAGATCTGCTGTCTGACATGACGTAGGCAGGAGAATTCATGTTACTGGGAGACATCCATTGCATGAGAAGAGTGGCTGAGCAATTGCTGCCAACTGCCACATCAAAAAAGTTTATACAAGTCAGGTTCTCCTGAACTAGATCTGGATTGTGAACATCCAAAAGCTTCAGAATGTTCTGGTCTGAGAGTTTGGTGCTTCAAATAGTAATAGACTGGGTTTGTTCTGGAGCTTAAATTCAGAGCCAGGTCTACAGAGGTACCTCTTACACAAGTCAGGGCCATTTGATGTGACATTTTGTTTCTGGACTGTCTTTAAACTCAAACATGTTTATGCCACTACAAAGAAACTACCCAAAGACAAAAGAAA
>NW_010224133.1:0-227 GCF_000690775.1 Eurypyga helias
CCCCCCGCCTGCACCCCCCGTCTCGCACCCCATTCGCTTGTTCCGTGGGGAAGAGCAAGCACAGAATTCGGCTGGAAGGTGCGGAAACGTGAGCAGTGGAATCTGGGGCTGAGGGCACCAGGCGGTGCTGGTTTTAGCTGGGTGCGAGCTGCCCGTTGCTCGCCTCTGGGGGACGCGGCAAGGGCAGCTCCAAAGCAGAGCGGCTGATACAAGTTCAGCTGCTGGAC
>NW_010224133.1:380-4143 GCF_000690775.1 Eurypyga helias
CACGTCCCTTTCCGAAGGTTAATCCCATTACCCGAACGGGGCCGCGTGTACCGTGGTGCAGCTTCACGTTCCTGCTGGGTCGGAGCAGGGACACCCTCACAGAGCCGATTTCCATGGCTCCGTGCCACCAGTCCAGCTCAGCCGCTTCAACAGTGTGTGGTGACAAGGGGTGACGGGTTCGAACGGGAAGAGGGAGATGGGACATCAGGCAGGAATTCTTCCCGCAGAGGGTGGGGAGCACGGGGACAGGTTCCCAGAGAAGCTGTGGGTGCACCATCCCTGGGAAAACAAGGCCAGGCTGGATGAGGCTTGGAGCAACCTGGTCTAGTGGAAGGTGTCCCTGCCCATGGCAGGGGGTGGCACTGGGGGCTTTGAGGTCCCTTCCCACCCAGACTGTTCCGTGATTCTGTGACAGGGCAGCCCTGGCCCGTGTCACTAAATGCACGATCCGGGCAGTTGCCAGGGAGGGGAAGGCAGAAGTCACCTCCCCCTGCACCGGTGCCGAGGTGCCCTGTTGTCTCTCCCCTCGCTAAGCAGCGCGTGGTCTGTCGGGGCTCGGGGGGTGCTCTGCCTGCAGGTAGTCCGCAGAAGCAGTCAGGAGGAAAAGCTACTGTGCCTGGTGCGCGAGCGAGCGGGCCACACGTGTGAGACAGCCGTGATCGTGATCCTCATCCTGGTCTGGGAGGGAATCCCAACGAGCCTGGCTGACAAGCTCTACTCCGAGCTCACCGACACCCTGAGGAAGTACGGCACGCTCACGAACCGGCGGTGCGCGCTCAACGAAGAGTAAGTGGCACGGGGGGTACCCTCACCAAATTGGCAACGCCGCCTTCCGCCTCGGGCCCGGCACCTCCGCTCGTGCTGTTCCCCTGGAATACGCGCAACCTTTCCAGCTGTTCCAGGCAGTTTGGAAACCCACAGACCTCGCGAGAAAAGCAAAGTAAATGTGCTTATAAATCGGGGAAAAATGCCTTCCCAGGGTCGTGAAGCATCTCAGTGTATTTAAGGGAGGACACTGGGCAGGGCCCAGGACAGCAGGTGCCCTTGAAACAGAGGCCAGGGGCACTAAATCAGACTAAACCTGCAGAACCAGTCCGGATCCAAGGAAACCGCGCACCGGAATGAACGGGGCTGTCGCTCGGTGCAACTCTGGCCGCACGGCTAGAGGGGTTTCAGGGGTTGGTGCTGAGCCCCTGGCAGAGGGCTCCTGCCTTCTCGCTGCGCCGTCAGCACAGCCCCTTTGGGGGACGGGGAGTGCCACTGCCTGGCAGGGTGCTGTGAGCAAAGCTACGCTTCTCTCAGACTCGCGGGAACCCCAGGTCCTTGCTTTGCCCCCGTGGAACTATCCGTGTCCGCTGCGGGAGCGCCCCGGGGCGACTCGCCTGCTGCTAACAGCATGTTCTCGGTTTCCCAGGCGAACCTGCACTTGTCAAGGGCTGGACCCTGAAACCTGTGGTGCTTCATTTTCCTTTGGTTGCTCCTGGAGCATGTACTACAACGGTTGTAAGTTTGCCCGAAGCAAGATTCCAAGAAAGTTTAAGCTGATGGGGGATGACCCAAAAGAGGTTGGTGTCCATTTCTAAAATGAGCCTCGTTTGCACGGAAACATGTTGTGCCGCTCTGCAGACAGCGGTACCGCGCGAGAGACCAGGGCCCGGAGCCCTGCATGAGCGGCGTGGGGTCGGGATCGATCTCGGGCACGGAGCCAGCGAGCTGGCTGCCCGAATTCTGACAGCCGGGAGAAGGCTGAGACTTGAAGCCACGTCTGCAGGCTCTCCCGGTGAGAGGAGGGGCACGGCCGGCCGGGTCGGCATCCCGCAGCGGCAGAGCCGAAGGTTCACCAGCCGGAGGCACGTAACTGCCGCTGGGAACCCGAGCAGGCTGCACGGAGACCATCACGAGGAACCCCTGAGGTGACAGCAGGGACAGGATGGGAGACCCGCTCCACCTGCAGTCCCACCCCACTGAGTGTCCCCAGGCTGGGCTCTTACAGCAGACGGGCAATGGGGACACGTGTCACAGTGACGGGAACCGGCCGTCCTTGGCCGGGGCACAAGGCACCTCCCAGGTGGCGCCTGCAGCGACTCCCCCAGCTCTCCCCAGCCTGGGAGACTCCAGGGGCCCGGGCTGGGCCTTGGCAAGCCCGGCCAAATTTAGCCCCTTGCTTGCGCATAGGCCCGCAGCTTTCCTGCGTCGGGTGTCCTGGCAGAGCCGAGCAGGCGTTTCACACGCTCGGAGCCAGGCGCTTCCGGCCGTGCGGAGAACAGCGCTGTCTAGACTGGCATCCCAGTCGACGTACAGTTTGTCCTCCCCGCTGCTCTTCTGCGGCCCCAGGGGTTGCAGAACAGCTCTCCCGTGTCACGCTGTGGCACAAAGCCGCCTGTCTTACGCAGCCTGCAGCCCTAAACCCCTGAACTTCCTAAGCTGGGTGCACGCCTCTCCCTCGCATTCCCAGATCTACTTCCCACAGAAGCCAGAGATGGGCCGGGAAGGTGGCTTTACCCTCCAGCCTTGTTCCAACCCAAAGCCGGGGGCAGCCGGAGCGTGCATCCCGCCTGGGCTGTGTCCCACGGCACAGGCACAGCCTGGAGAAGGGAAGGCTCCGGGGAGACCTCAGAGCCCCTTCCAGTGCCTGGGGGGCTACAAGAAAGCTGGGGGGGACTTTTTCCAAGGGCAGGGAGTGACAGGACAAGGGGTGACGGGTTTAAATGGAAAGTGGGGAGGTTGAGATTAGATATCAGGAAGGAATTTTTCCCGCAGAGGGTGGGAGCACTGGGACAGGTTGTCCAGAGAAGCTGTGGATGCCCCATCCCTGGGAGTGTCCAAGGCCAGGCTGGATGAGGCTGGGAGCAACCTGGGCTATGGAAGGTGTCCCTGCCCATGGCAGGGGGCGGGACTGGGGGGCTTTGAGGTCCCTTCCAACCCAAACCATTCCATGATTCTATATACACAGCGCAGATCCTCACCAGGAAGAACTACAAGTGACACTTCCAGGTTCTCGTTCTCTGGCTTCAGAGCCGGTTATCAGAGTCCTTCATTTTCCAGGAGCCCCTCAGGTTGGGAGCACCTTCCTCTCCCTGCAGGGAGATGCATGGCCACTCCTAACCCCGTACCCCCAGGCACCAGACAGGTCCGCAGCTCCCCGTCCCGTAGCACTGGGCACTGCTGAGGCCCCAGGAGACGGTTTTACACAGCTGCAGGACACGGCGTTCGGCCTGTTGAGCCGCTGTCCCTGCAGCGGGCACCCCCTCAGTCACGTTTACTCCCCGGGGCATGCCATTCCCTCAGGCCCCCGTAGAGCATTATTTTCCCAAAACTCCAGCAGGGGAAATACTGAGGATCATCACGCTTGGATCTAAACCACCGCCGTGTTGAAGAAGGTACTTAATCTGAACCGAACGAAGGTTACAGCGCGTGGTGTCCTCTGGCAGGGGTGACTGCATGGCGTCACTGCTGGGTGGCTTCCCGGGCTGTGGGACAGCACAGCTCGGAGGCGATTCCCAACCGTGACTCTCCGAGGAGTGGCGGCATTCTGGGCCTTCGCCCAGCTACCGGTGCACGCGGAACAGACCCCAGACGCCCGGCACGGGAATGTCGCTGACCTCCGTTTCGTCTCCCAACAGGAGGAGAAACTGGAGTCCAATTTGCAGAATCTGTCGACCCTCATGGCCCCCACCTACAAGAAGCTCGCTCCTGACGCGTATAACAACCAGGTACGCGGGGCGGTCGGGGCAGGCGCACACCCCCGGCTCCGACCCCTTTC
>NW_010224133.1:4816-6365 GCF_000690775.1 Eurypyga helias
AAGCCCTGCTCCGGCTGCTGCCGGTGGCTCTGGAGGGAGAGGATCGTGGCATGATGGGCATGGTGCTGTGAAAGGCTCTTAGCCCAAAAAGCCCTAAAAGCCCCTGGAATCCTGAAAAGAAATGCCAAATTCCCAGGTTTATTCTAACCCAAGGCTGGATCGCTGCTGGATTAAAATCTAGACCTGGGAAGGGTCCACTTTCCCGGCTGGAGCCACCAGAACTGCTCAGGGCACGCGCGCACCAGGCAATTACTGGCTGATGCTTCCGAGCGCTCGCGTCTCATCCCGAACAAACGTGCACCCTGCAGGTTTTGGTCTGCTTTCAGCTGTGGATTCCAGGGAAGTAAATATTCCCAGCGTTAGCATTAAAGGTCTTTTTAGTGATCTTGGATCAAGACCTGGCAGAACTGCTAATCTCACCCTCGCTTAAAAAGGGATCCGTTGCATTCCACTGGGTGCAGATTGCAGCATCCACGGAAGGGTTCAGGAATTCCAGCAAAGCCACAACGTGGTTTCATTTGTCACGTTGTGGATCAGCCACAAAACCGCCCGGGGGCTCGCTTTCCCATCAGAGTCCTTCCCTCTGTGCCGGTGGCACCGCTGCGCTGCCGCCCCCGCCAAGCTCCCTGGCAGCGCGGGCAGGAGGCCCTGGCTTGCCTGACCTCTGGCCAGGGGACGGAGCGGTGCTTACGCTAACGACGTGCACGTGCAGCGTGCCGGAATGCGGCAGGCCAGAAAGCAGATGGCTGTCCTTCACGGCATCGTGCTGGAGTCAGTTTTCCCTCAATAGCTTGGGATAGTTCCAGCCTGCGCAGGCACATCCCCCTACGGTGCCGGGTGCGTGGTGGGACACCAGACGCTGGCACAGCCAGCATTCCAGCGGGGAAAAGCTTGCGGCCAGGAGCCCTGTCCGGCCGGAGGCAGACGGTGACAGGGAGCCGGGCAGCACGGAGTGACGTACGGGTACGAAACTGCCACCAAATCCCTCGGGCTTATTTGCCTGCGAGATCCGGGTGTTGCCAGCTCCAAGACATTCGGAGACGCGCGCTGTCGTGACGGAGTGTCCGGCGCTACCTCCGCGCGCAGGAGCATCCGGCTGATCCCTGTCATCTCTCCCCAGATCGAGTACGAACACAGAGCGCCCGAGTGCCGCCTGGGTTTGAAAGAAGGCCGCCCGTTCTCAGGGGTGACTGCCTGCCTGGACTTCTGTGCTCACGCCCACCGGGACCTGCACAACATGCAGAACGGGAGCACGCTGGTAAGTCCGCGGCGCGCAGCCCCCCCTCCAGCACGAGCCGCGTCTCCTTCGTACCTCCCGTCCGCTTAAATCCACGCTGGCAGAAGGCGGGTGGGGAAGGAGCGGTGAGGCCGGGAGCAGCTGACTTGCTGCCCCCTGCACAGCGTCTCGCTGTGAACGAGACGGTGCGGGTTCAGTCGGAGCGGGTCTGTGGGTCACCGGAGAGAAGGTCCCGGCCGGGCTGAAGCGCCTGCTTCGCTCTTCCTGTCGCAAAGCGGCTCCTGTTTGTCCCCCTGAAACACGCTTTTTCCC
>NW_010224133.1:6413-6897 GCF_000690775.1 Eurypyga helias
AAGTAACTTCATTGCCAGGGAGTTTTGGAAGTTGGGATCTCATTCCCGCTTGGGATGAGCAGGAAGCCCGCAAGCCTCACGCTCCTTTGCGTTGTACGCGGACCCTTCACTCACCAGTTCCGGTCCCGGGCACGTACAGCAGAGGCTCTGCAGAGACACGGAAGGGCGAGCTGCTTCTCCGTGTGTGCTGCATTGTTTCTGATCCCCACCCCTCTGCCAGCACAGGTGGGGTCCCGGTGGGAAGGAACAGTCGTAGGTGTGAACAAGCACCACGGTCCTAATTCGAAGCAGCTGCCTGGCTTCACAGTGCAGCTCGTACTAGGACCAGAGAGAGCCCCTGCCTTTTCAATGTCACCTCAGCCTCTCGTGCCCAGGGTCTGACTTAACCGACAAGTCGCCCACCCCGATGCAGTTCGGGTTCTGAGCTGAGCTGTCTCCCTGGAGCTGGTGGTGCGGTGGGTGTGCTGCAGCGTAGGCCTGCCGC
>NW_010224134.1:0-9560 GCF_000690775.1 Eurypyga helias
GCCCCGAGCCCGCAGGCGCCGCCTCTGCCTCTCGCCGCTCCGGGGGGTGCTCGGTGGGCTCCCGAGCTGTGCCTTCGCTCTGAGGGCGGTGTCAGGAAGGCGTTTTGGTTGGAGAGCTTTTGTTGGCGCTGGTCTGCGGAATCCAACCGGGGCCTAGCGATTTAGGGGTTCAGAAGTGTCCCGTTTGTCATGTGTATTCCTTCACTCTTCCTGTTACGCTGCCCGTAAGAAAATTATATAGAGGAGCATAATATTTTCCATATATTGCCTTTTTATAAAGTTAATTTCATTGTATTTAACGTTAACATAATGTACATTTTTGTAGCAGCCAAGACTGCCTGATAAAGCAGAAGCTTTCTTTGAAAGAGTGGACAGAAAGCAAGCTTTTTTTTTTTTTTTTAATTCCAGGGGACATAACAGAATAAACTTTCTGGTTGGTACTACTTAAGAGAAAGGAATGTGAAGTTAAAAACTCACAGAGCTGTCTTATGGTTGGTTTTTTTTTTTTTTCCAGAATCCTCCTTGGAGACAAAGAATGGCATATGTCAGGGCCAGGGGGGGGAGAGGAGGGAAACAAAGTGGCTTAGATGCTGGTTCTGTAATAGAGAATTCAAGGCCAGAATAGCAAGAGCTGCCTTTTACAAAACAAGGAGGCAGCTGGCATTCTGAGATGTTTGGTATTTACAGAGTACCTCTCCCATGTGCTTTACTCTGCCCTTTCTTAAGGCTCTTTCTGGTGATCCCGCCATTTCTTAAGGCTTTCAAACTGAAGCTGGTCTGATATATTTTATGAATTATTCTGCTTCTGAATTTTCAAACCGCACAATTGAATGTAGAACTGAGTTCAGTTATTTTTGTGGAATACAAAGTTGAGAGTAAGGAAGCATATGCAAAACCCACATGCTCACAAAACTCTTGCTCCTCTCCAATCCAGTGTTAGTTATTTTCAGTTTCCCTTTGGCATGCCACTGACATTTTTGGAAGACTTAAGAGATACAAACTGTATTGAAAATTGAGTCACCAATCAAATATTCTGTTTGGAAACTTACTGTGCCTCCTGAGCTGCCTAGTTGAGAAGGAGTACACAGTAGTTCTTCTCTTACTGTCTTTGGGTAAGGTTTAGTTTCCAGTTAAACTTGAAGTGAAAGACCAAATCTAAATGAATTTAAAACTATCATGCACTCTATAGACTGTTGCTGCTTTGATGAGAAATGACTAGTTAATCCCTCTTTTTTGTTAGTAAGCCTAATTCTGAGCTGAACGCTTTTCTTTTTAGCATTATTCAGGACTAGAAGAAGCTGTCTACAGGAACATCCAGGCATGCAAAGAACTTGCTCAAACCACCCGTACAGCTTATGGACCAAATGGTAAATAAATCCTAAAATTATTGTAGTGTTTTTGAGCAAAATCGTAGAATCATAGAATGTTTGAGTTTGAAGGGACCTTAAAGCTCATCTAGTTCCAACACCAAAATATTATGTTTGAAGGCTAAACCTACCATGACAAAGGAGCAACTGTTTGTTTCTTGAGGAAGCACACTGGATTTGCTCTAGAACTTTGACTATAGTCTTTGTGACTGTACAGATCAGACTTTGGTTAGTTCTTGAGTTAAGCGGAATGCAGCTGCCTGTGCCAGGTTTTTATACCAGTTACTGTATTCTCTTTGCTTTCTTACTGCAGACCTACAAAAATGAAAATCACTAACTTAGTAGAAAGTCACAATTAGCATATCTGACCGGACATGGTATGGTTTATACCAAGACAAAAAGCGTTCTCTAGTATTAGTTAATTAAATTATGTACTAATGTTTTTGAAGAGAAGACTGCTTATTCATAAATTATTGATAACTTCCAAGCATTATTTTGCAAAAATATTTTAGGTTCTTTAATTATAAACAGGGCTAACATTTTAATGTGTAAGATATGCCTGAAAGGTAGGAAACAACGTCTGTGTACAAAATGTTTGCCTCATGAATGATTCTTTAATTTTTTTCCCCCATGTTAGGAATGAACAAAATGGTTATCAATCAACTGGAGAAACTTTTTGTTACAAATGACGCTGCTACTATCTTGAGAGAGCTGGAGGTAAGTTTTCCTGCTTCAGAAGATGTCAGTCATGAACTAGTGTTTCTGCTCATGGGCTGCTATGGTTCTGAATGTTAATAAGGAATACACGTTGCCCTGCCAGATGATCTACCTGTGTCATTTTGTAAATCACTTCTCACTGGATTTGAGTAAAGTCAGTGAGCTACATAGAATCACAGAATGGTTTGGGTTGGAAGGGACGTTAAAGATCATCTAGTTCCAACCCCCAGAGTTGGAGTTCCAGAATAGAACTCTTTTGTAAATCAGCGTTAAGTAGTTGTAGGAGGTGCTTAATAATTGCTTACTCTTTTTCCCCCAAACAGTGCAGATTTAGAAGAGGGTACGTCTAGACAACACAGTGTTTGGAAAACCCGGAATGAAATAGCTGTTGTGTTAATCTCCCAGTGCTGGTGGTTGCCACATTCTCCTGTCTGCTTAGAATATGTTAGTTGGATTTAAGCAGCTGAGCATGTAGCAGCATTCTCCTGTCAATACAGTAGAAGTGTGGAAAGACTGACCTGTCCTAACTTTTACTACCAAATTCATATTTGTATCACAACACAAATCATATTTTACTGAATTCTGTACTTAATGGTAAAAATAGTATTATTTCCTTACTTAATGCATTGTGTTAGTGTTTGGTGTAAGTAGAGTAACTGTGGAAGTCTCAGTTCTGATTTTAAAAAATAATCTGCAGACGAGCTCCTTAATCTCATGAGTCTTGCATGTTACTTTCTGGGATAAAAAGACAACTGCTCTAATTATAGTTAAATATACAGCATTTTTATTGCATTTCATTAAAATAAAGGAAAAGTGCAATCTTTAAGAAAAAAAAAACACCACCCAAACCAAACTACTGGAATTATAGTTTAATTTAGACAGCAACTGTAAGTTAAACATATGAATTCAGCTGGAAGATCTATATTTCAGGCTGCTTTCCTGTTGCAGAGCTTGTTTGTGAAGCCACTGCATCTTGTAAAGGTAGCACAGAATCTATATCAAGGATGTCTAATTCATGTTGTAGGGGGAATGTTCAGTTCTCTGTGGGTTTTCTACCATATATGTTTGTACTTTTGCTTGTTAGGGAAGTTAGCTAATTAAGATAATCTGTGCTGCTTTCTTTTCCTATTTTGTGCATTATTAGTATTTTTAGATACGGTTTAAAATAAGAGAGTTTATACCTGATGCACAGAAAAACCTGGAGCTGTAGTCCAGGTGAGATGTTAGTAACTGAGATGTGTAACTTCTTTTAAAGGTCCAGCATCCTGCTGCAAAAATGCTTGTGATGGCTTCCCACATGCAAGAGCAGGAAGTTGGAGATGGAACAAACTTTGTCCTTGTTTTTGCTGGAGTTCTTCTGGAGTTAGCGGAAGACCTCCTGAGAATGGGATTATCTGTCTCGGAGGCAAGTTACATTGTTATTACAGTTCACATAGCTTGAATTCACAGTGCTGTTGGTCAGTGTTTGTGGCTCATAATACTGTGTCTGCTTCCTTCTGAACTGATTTTTTAGATGGAGGTGTATGAAGAACAGTCTGTGTTTTGCTGCTTATGATTGCTTGTTTCCCTTGTAAGCTTTTGCATTTGTTAATGTTTTGTGTCCCTTTGAAAGGAGAGATAAGCAGAATGAATGCTGGTGAAGTGGTGTCATAAAAATTTATTCTTTGCTGCACAGGTGATTGAAGGATATGATAAGGCTTGCAAGAAAGCCCTAGAAATTCTTCCTGACCTGGTGTGCTGTTCTGCAAAGAACCTTCGAGATGTTGAAGAGGTGGCATCTTTGTTGCACACTTCAGTGATGAGCAAACAATACGGCAACGAACATTTTTTGGCAAAGCTTATTGCTCAGGCCTGTGGTAAGTGGACAAGAGCAGATGTGTGCATGCATCTGAAGAACTGAGTAGGGTTGCTTGTGATGGTTACTGATGTCTTCGTGCAGGATAAAAGGCACGGTTAGTTACCGTGTTGAACTGGATGGAATGCTTTAGCCTCTGAAATCAGTATAACCTTTCTTGTGTTGAATTCTTCATTGGTATTGTGGCCCAGAAAAGGTCTGTTTTCTATTAAGCGTTCATAGAAATAGCTTTCTAGTCTGTTGGAACCAGAAACCCGTCTTTCTTCCTCTTATCATTAGGAAGATGTATTACACTTCAGATAAGCTGTTACTAGTCTCAGCCACAGAACAGCGAAAGCAAGACACTGGTTGAGTTGTTGCTTTCTCCCTTTAGATTTCCAAGAAGAAACTTGCATGTCTAGTTTAAGTGTGTTCTCGAAATAGTCTGGGTCAGACTTCACTCCTGAATGTACATGCGTAAATGTATATTTGGACTAAATTTAACTCAGCAGCCTGAGTAGATGTTGCTTTCCTATTTCTGCATTGTAAAACTGAAATTTCTCTTGATGCAGATTATTAGATTATAATTGCCTTAGATTTAGGCAGGCATCTCAAACCACTGAATTTTAGTACTACAGAAAAATCTCCAGGCATTATTTATTGTGTCACTGTTCTACATTATTCATTAAGCAAGACAAATTTTTTTTTCCCCCAAACAGTTTCTATTCTTCCTGATTCTGGTCATTTCAACGTTGATAATATCAGAGTGTGCAAGATTGTGGTAAGTTGGAAGTAACTATCTTTCATGTATTATTAAGGTAAACAGTTTATTGAAAGTTAATTTTTAGATCTTTGGACTTTGAAAGTGCCTTTTCTGTTTGAATCTCTGTTGTGCTGTAACATGCATTAAAAGTTTTGGAATTTGGTATTTACATTCCCTACTTAGTACCCAGTAGCAGCTTTCAGTAATGAAAATCACTAATATTGGGAGCTTACACTAAGTCAGATACATTAAGCTAACATCTCTTAATCCATTAATGCTTAATACATTAACACAGCATCTTTGTAGAAGCAGTCATGAGATTAGGCCAAGGTGCAGGCTGGCAGAAACGTAGCGATCTCATCTTTGTTCTTTTTGTCAGTGGGACATTAGGCCTCAGTGTGGTGTGTAGGATTGGAACATTTTTATATCTACCATAAATTTCCTCGTGATTTCCACACCCCCCCCAAATACGTGACAGGTTGAGCCCAGAAAATGATTGTCACAGTTGGACCGCCAACTAACCTTAAATTGGGAACCTGTAAGACAATATTTGGTGTCACTGAGTGAGCTTAACTCTTCTTTCTTTGTGCTGCAATGAAAACTTAGGTTGCTATGTTCAGGTGAACGCAAGCACTGCTTTTCTTAAACAGCAGCGCAGCTTTTTGACACTAAATGATCAATAATACGACTTTTTTCCCCGTTCCATTTCTTTCCTTTCAGGGTGCTGGTATTTCTGCTTCCTCGGTACTGCATGGCATGGTTTTTAAAAAAGAAACTGAAGGAGATGTTACTTCTGTCAAAGATGCAAAAATAGCTGTGTATTCCTGCCCTTTTGATGGTATGATAACTGAAACTAAGGTATGTAGCAGCTCAAAATAAGTTAGATATCTGTTTATGCTCATGTGCTCTTATTTTTAGACTTCACTGTAAATATTCTTGACACTTCGTGATTGAGGTATTTTTGTTGATACTGAGTTCATTCGTTTAAAAAAGTTCATAGAATATGTCTGAACCTAATTTTTGCTTTATGGGATTTTGGGGGTTGAGGAGTCGTCGCTGGTTTTGAGTTACTCGTACCAAACTGTGTGCTAGAACATTTGAACATCAAGGTTGCCTAGAATTGCTCTTTTTTTGGCTTGTTTTACTCCATTGCCTGGGAAGGGTTGGCAGTATTATACAGTGGGATGATTTGAGGTTTACGGATAGGCTGGGAGGCGAAATGGTTTGTCAGAAACTTGTAGGCCTGTAGTTAACGCTGAATTGCTAACAGTGTGCGTGTGTTTCACTAGGGCACCGTCCTCATAAAGAATGCTGAAGAACTGATGAACTTCAGTAAGGGAGAAGAAAATCTAATGGATTTGCAAGTCAAAGCTATCGCTGATAGCGGTGTAAATGTAGTAGTAGCAGGTGGCAAAGTGGCAGACATGGCACTTCACTATGCCAACAAATACAACCTCATGTTAGTCAGGTGAGTAGTAGAGAGCATAAAAACGTTTGATCTACCAGGTTTATGAAATGTACGTGCCATATTGTCTCTTTTCTCTCGAGGGAATGAGAAACAAAATACCACAGACTATTTCATTTTTCTAGTGGATCAAAACCTGAGCTGCAGTTTGGTTGTTTCATAGGTTGGTAGCATTTCACCTGTATGTGACAGCTAACTGGGGAGTAACTTGTGTATATGGTACCGTTATTCTGGTTTAAGTGCCTTGATAGCACAACTGAAATCAAGAACATCAACATCTCTGGATCTAGTAAGAGAGGGATGTGGCCTTAAAAGGCATATAAGACTTTACCATAATGTTTCTTCCTGGTCACAGTCTTTGTGTGATGCTTTTTATCAATGATGGGATACGCCTGCGTGTGTCACCAACGTCTCTGTAGATGGAAGAACTCACTTGTAATGCTTTTCTGTCATTTTTGTGGGAATAAGTTAATCTTACCTGCAATGATGGTCTGCGGAATCTATTTCAGGGATGTACAAACATGCCTTAAGTCACGTTACTAGCAGCAGCTCTCACATCTCACACGAAAAGCTTTGTTGACAGCCGTAACTTTGTCGGTGGCGTCCAGAAGGTTTGAACTTCTGGAAATGGAGCGTGGTACTGAAGCTCTTGCATGACAAAGAGCGATTATGATAGAGGTGTGTAAAGATTAATCCAAGCATTATGCACTAGAAGATGAAGTTTGATAATTCCCATGTATTTGAACTACTTGTCTTTAGATTCTTAGAAAACAGTCTTTACATAGCATTGCTGAAAACAGGTAATTACAACTCGGAAAAAATAGATGAGTGGATTTGATAACTTGATGCAGTAAATGTTGATAGATGTCATTAGCTTGCAAAATGCTGCCGAGTTAACAGAATACTTACTTGTGTGTGTTAACATGGGTTCTGGAAACTTGCTACTAGAAAGACTCTCTTTGTTTTTAAAGGTTGAACTCAAAGTGGGATCTGAGAAGACTCTGCAAAACCGTTGGTGCAACAGCCCTACCCAGACTGGTACGGAGTTCTCAGATAAGCAGCAGAAGGGAGGGAACTGATGAGCAGGTTGACCTCTTGACCCTTGTTTTTCTTTCCAGACTCCCCCTACTCTAGAAGAAATGGGTCACTGCGATAGCGTGTATTTGTCGGAGGTCGGGGACACCCAAGTTGTTGTGTTTAAGCACGGTACGTATGTTCTGTAGGACTCCTCATGCTGCTCTCGTAGAAGCTCGATGTGTTTTGCATCTGACAAACTTAATACGGTAACGCACGTGTCTGTCTGAACAGAGAAGGAGGATGGTGCCATTTCCACTATACTCATTCGTGGATCCACAGACAATCTGATGGATGACATAGAGAGAGCGGTGGATGATGGCGTAAATACTTTCAAAGTACTCACAAGGGTGAGTAACCAGAACACTTCAGTTACCAAAACGGAGCTGTGGATCGGTTTGAGGCCAGACTTGGGCTTGCTCTGTGCTCGTTCGCTGCCAGGGTTGTAGCGGATATTTACACTGTTGGCTTAGGAGCCTTCTTGGGGTGTAGAGGAGGCTGCTGCCGACATCCTTGTGAGCACAGTGTACGTCAGAGGTGCTGCTCAGCGAGCACTGCACTCGGTTTTCCATAGTAAGGCGAGTTCTTGAAGACAGATCAGTTTTACCACTTTCTAATGGCAGTCAGCCCTTTGTTGCCTCTTTAGTAACATTCCTTGGAAACCAGGCACAGAAGAAGAGCTAGGTAGCTTTGTTTGTCACTGGGGATCAGGAGAAACTCTCTGGTTGCAGACTAAACTTCTAGCTCGCTGGTGACGAGACACGCTGATTCCACATACCATAGATCCTCTTCATAGGTGGAAGAACTCGGCTTTTCCGAGGCTTTTTTTCTGAACAGCTTTTGTAGGCTTGAATATTCTGCTTTACTTTGTTTTTTTTTAAATGCAAAAGCAAATGTTTGTGTGTTTACTCAGAAGGTGGCATGCAAAAAATGTTAAACTTTTTTTTGACATTTAATGCCCTGTGCACACCAACACACGCATGTTGATTTGGAGTACAGAAACAGCCACAGGCTGTGCCCTGTCTCCAGGAGTGGTCCGAACTTGGGATTTATGATCATTACTTGTCAGTTTTGAAGACTGGGAGTTCTTAAGTGAACGCTGGTTTGCCAAAGGATATAAAAAATTATTAAATTAAAACAAACCAAACTGACAACCCCAACACCTTTAAGTACCCACTGACATATTCAACTTAATGTACAGTAGATGAGTTTCCTGCATGCTATTTCCTGACAAGTTAATGGAAAAGATGAGAAAATCTAGGAATTAGCTTACTAATAAGAGTTGAAATTACTTTTTTTTTTTTTTTGGTAAAGAAACAACCGCAAACCCCAAACACAAAGCCTACTGCATTATTATTTTGCTTTTTACAAAAGCAGCTATTTATCTTCAAAGATGTTTGGAATGAATGAGTAAATCGTGGTCAGTTGCTCTTGTATGTTTGATCTGAAGCGAGTGCTTAGGAAGTCCGTGTGGGATGCAGTTCTACTGCATTCTTCTTGAGAGACACTAAATTCGAAAAAGCAGAAATTGATGCGGTGTTTTAAGCAAAGCTTTGCGTTTTGGGACGATCTGTTCGCAGGATAAACGTCTTGTCCCTGGCGGTGGTGCAACAGAGATCGAATTGGCCAAGCAGATCACATCTTACGGAGAGGTACAGCACGTGGGCTTTCGGGCTTCTTTTTATACGCACACACGCACATGTATGATTCTATGATACGTACTTAAATATGTCTGTGACTTGCAAACCAGTATGTATGCATCTTCATACCAAAATACGGGGGTGTATTAATAGATATAAATCAGTAAGAAACGTTTGGGAAAATACCTGCCCTTCTTCGCGTTTTTTGAAATGCTGACGTGGCTTTTAACTTCGCTTCAGACCTGTCCAGGGCTCGACCAGTATGCCATCAAGAAGTTTGCTGAGGCATTTGAGGCCATTCCTCGAGCACTGGCAGAGAACTCGGGAGTGAAGGCTAATGAGGTCATCTCCAAACTCTATGCTGTGCATCAGGAAGGGAACAAAAATGTCGGATTTGATATTGAGGTAAATAGCCTCCCGCGCTTCTTGGCGCTTTGCAGTCCGGGGTCCTATTTAAAAGTACTTGTGGCGGTGTGAAGTATTTGTAGATTAAGTCTAGAGCAGCAGCTCCTTAGAACTGTGATACTGAGGTGGGTGTTTGCCATCAGCGAGCAGTTAAACTCGGGGTGGTGTGGTAGTCTCACGTAGTGGCTGAAGTGAGATACTGAACGAACGCGATGGAGAGTAGGTCTTCAGTAATTACTTACTTTTGTCTTCCTGCTAATGGATTAGGAATTAAGGTTTTCTGAAGAGAGAATAT
>NW_010224134.1:9624-33270 GCF_000690775.1 Eurypyga helias
TGTAACCTTGAAAACCCCGTAACGGGTTAGGTAGAAGCCTGAGAAAGTTTTGAGTGATGTTTTTTTCCCCCCTGTCCAATAGGCCGAAGCTGCTGCTGTGAAGGATATGTTGGAAGCTGGTGTACTAGACACATACCTTGGAAAATCCTGGGGAATCAAGCTGGCTACGAATGCAGCAGTAACCGTCCTGCGGGTGGATCAGGTAGGCTTACGCGCGATGTGGGCGCTGAACCGAAACCTTTCGCTCCCTGTGCAGAACACTAATGCAGAATACGTGAATCTTCCGGGAGCGCAAGCCATAAAAATACGATAATTGGAAAAGTGGTTTGTTTATTTCTGAAAGACAGGAAGCGGTCATGATCTGGAATGTTGCCGCTTCCACGGGAGTGCTATTAGTGGTTTCAGATTTTTTTAAGATCTGACCGTTGATACTTGTGTCCAGAAAGTTATCCCAGTTTTTGTAGGCACAAGATTTAACACAAGAAACCTCCTCCTGTATATTGTTTTTACATCACAATCCAACTTTTAGGGAAAACAGGGGTGTTAATCCTAATGACGACAATCTGAAGTTTGTGTTTTGGGGCACCGTAGGAAAAAACGTGTTTGCATGTAAAATTTCTCTAGATTATTATGGCAAAACCAGCAGGCGGTCCAAAAGCCCCTAAGCAACAAGGACACTGGGATAAGGATGACTGGCAAGATGAGCCTGAAAAATAGTACGCAGTGATCAGTGTTTCTCGAGCGGAGAGGTATCCATGTGTGAGCACATGCACGAGCGCATGGCCGAGTGCGCGGCAGGCCGTACCTTTCCTCAGGGCATGTGACACCGCTGCCAGACCTGTGCTGTGGCCACGTTTCTGTTTGTGCCTTTAGGAACAAGTTTCACCCCTAAAACTAACCTTGCCTCGACGGGACGACAGGGCGCGGCTTTAGTGTTAACTCGTGGCTGTAGCAAGTGCAGAGACGGAGCCTTTAACGTGGTCGGACTGGGGGACTTTACGCTTTTAGGGTGTGGTGTTCAGACTCAGTAACTGGGAACAGTAGCTGTGAGAGTTCTGCTGCTTCGTGTAGGTGCTCCTGGTAAACTGGCCGCTCGTTATCGTTGGCCAATTTGGCACTCGCTTCCTGTACATTAACCAAAGTCTTGCATGCAGAATTGAGGTAAAAGCCCGATTTTTGTTTATCAGGGCTCAGCTTCTGCCATTTTCAAGGAAATAAAACCCAACTAATCTGTGACCATCTCGGCGAGATGGATAATACTACTCACGGGCTTAGAGGCGGGAAGCTGCACGAATTCAGTAAACGCTGGCGGTCAGCGTTGCGCAGCGGTGGCTGGGGTGGGCGCAACTAACCTGACCTCTTTCTCCTTCCCTCTTACCTTCAAGATCATTATGGCAAAACCAGCTGGTGGTCCTAAACCTCCATCAGGAAAGAAAGACTGGGATGAAGACCAAAATGATTGAAGAATTTAAACTGTACTGAAGTGACACGACAATGTGGGTTTTTTAATACTGTGGTGGGAGCTTGTCACAGTGTTTTGCTCTGTTGCCTTTAAGTTATGGACTGTGTCCGACGGAGTGCAGGCCTTTGAACACTTCAATAAACGTACTCCCTGTCCAAGTGCTAACTGTCCTTTTAGTTGGACTGGGCGTGGTGTGGGGGTTCCCCGCAGGCGAACATGTGGGGGGGGTGAAAGCGTGTGGGTGTGGAGGCTGCCCGGGTGCTGCTCCTTCAGCAGGGCCAAGGCAGAAAGGGAGCTGAAACAGCTCAGGGGTTGGGATGAAGACAGGGAGGTCACTTGCCAACCACTGCCGCTGGTGAAATGGACTTCAGTGGGCAGAGAACTCACTTATTAACAATTAAAAATAGAGTTGGAGGGTGAGAAATGAGCAAAAACTAAACCACGTTCCCGTGTACCTCCTTCCCAGCTCAGCTGTGCTCCTTCACCCCCTCCTCCACTTCTTTCCCCCCTCTCTGAGTGGGCAGGGGCTGGGGAGGGGCGGTTGGGGTCTGGCCACAGCAGCTCCTCTGCTGCTCCTTCTGCACACTTTTCCCCTCTTCTCCTCTCCCAGGGTCCTTTGTGAGCTGCTTCAGCACGGGGATCCTCCTGATAGTCCATCAGGAACTGCTCCTGTGGCCCTCTGGGCTGAGGTTTCTGTCAGGGAAGCCTGCTTCCTGCTGGGCTGCGCTCTACGGACTGGGCCTCCTTCACGGCACACATCCACCTGCTCTGGCCTGGGAGTGGTCTGGGCAGGGCCCTCTCCAGGAGCCACAGGGGGACAGCCTGCTCCAGCCTGGTCTCTCCAGAGGATCCCTGCTGGGGTGCCTGGAGCTCCTCCTCCTCTCACTTGGATGCTGGCAGCAGGGCTGCTCCTCACACCTTTCCCCTTGCTGCCGGTGTTTTGCCCTTATGGAGGCTTGCCCTGTGGGGCTCAGCTGTGCCCGGCAGTGGATCGGTTCGGAGCCAGCTGTGTCCAGTGCCTCTCCCTAGAGGCCACACCAGCAGCCCAACCCAGTCTGACACCCGCACCCAGTACGGTGGATGAGCGAGACTGACCAGCCTGCTGCAGGGACCTGGTAGCTTCAGGACAGCATCAGCTGGAGTTGCTGCAGCCCTTTGTGCTCTGAACTGCGCTCCTTACCCAGTATTTGAGCGTAAAACGTGTAGATCTGAAACAATTCCGCAGGGCGGGGGCCCACGCCACATCCATTTTCGTTACGTGCCTCTATTCCAAACAGCAGCCAACTGCACCTCATTCTAACGGCCTTAAACGCTGAGCGGGGCGAGTTCGCACCATGCGGGGTGCTGGAATCTCTCGGCTGAAGCCCCCTGGTTAAGATTCTTCTTGGAAAGTAAACAGCTTGTGCTTCTCGGAGCAGCTTGAAAGGAAAACTGCGCTCGCAATTCAAGCCCCTTCAATAATTAATCCTTTGATTACTCTTGCCAGTGCTCCTCTGTTTCGCAGCCAGAAGGGAGTGGAAGGCTAAATCAGGTCTGGAACTGTCTTATGACTAAATAAGGCTGCCGTAGGACAGCTCCGCTAACGCTGGCGTTAACAGTTGGGTGCTGGTGTGGCTGAAAAATACACTCAGCAAGTTTTCAGGAGGATTGGCATACTGATGTAGGGCAGCTGCACAAGTGCTGCTGCTGCCGGCTCCGAGGGTAGCAGCAACACGTAAGGCTGCCCGTTCTCCTCGTAAGGTGGCCGTAAGAATGCACTGGATGTAAGCAGCTGCTGCTCCAGCACGGAGGAGCCAAGGTTTTTATTCATGTGAAACCCAAGGTTTCAAGCCCTGGCCTGCAGAGAAGAGGACTTTAAAGTTACGAGTCACTGTGGGACCGGTTTCCTTACCCCGCTGCAGCGCAGAAAGGCTGCACTGAAGTGCCTGTACGGAAAGGGAGAGAGAGCCGAGCTCTTGGCCTTGCCCAAACACCAGCTTAAGGTTCCCACACAAAAGAATTCCTAGAGAGTTGGCAAACTGAAGGCTCCTCTACTGGCCACAAACCAAGAGTGGAAAGAGACACGATGCCGAATTTGCCTCAGCCTGAAGCCATGTAGGAAAAAAACGGCTTCTTAGTTCAGAACCCAGTTCCAAAATACCCACAGAACAGATGATCGCCGAAATAACTACAGATCAAAATTATAGCTGGTCCCTTTAAAGTGAAAGGGTTGCTGACTAAGACGTATAGCACCTGCAGGAAACTAAATGTAGCAGTTTCTTGTCTGTGCCAAAACACACGTTACTCAACAGAAGCTCAAAGCTGTAATTCTGAAAAACCCTTTATTTAAAAGTAGTGAAAGCACTGGGAAAATTATAAGTTACCCACTTATCAGTGTGTCTAAGAAGCATAAAGTATATTCCCGCAGTTTGTATACAGTGGCTCCAACCTGTCAGCAACATGATTTGCAAGTCTCTGCCTTCTGTCAGGCCACTGGAAGGCGGCTGCACGTCCAAGAGGCCTTCACAGCAGCCGCTCGTAGAACAGGAGATAGGCTTGGGCGCTCAGCACTCTGGCTGCAGACACAGCTTGCACGTGGGTATCGCTGATGTGGAACCACTGCCCTTTCGCCGGCTCCGTTTCTGAAGCTGCGAAAGGAAGAATTCAGGAGGAAAAGTTACTGCAAAGGCTTGAAGCAATCAATCCTCTTACTGTTCTCCAGTACGAAATAATGGGTAAAATACTCCTAATTATTTACCTTGAGGAGATTGTCCTCGAAGGACAAGATCAGAGAGATGGTTGTTCATACTCCTCATCTTAGCATAAGCAGTGTAGTGCCCAGACCTCATCGTTCCACTGTGTTCAACAACTCCATACAGAGCGTACGGTACTTTCGTCTTCCCTTCCGCCACGTTCTACGAAAGCAACGGTTCAGGTGCGTCAGTCAGGTACGGGGTTTTAAACGAGGCCAGAACGCGAGCTCTTGGCTTGGCTCGCCGGCGGAAGGGAAGCTGGTCACTACAGAAGCACGCAGGCGCTGCAGCCAACGACCGGCGGCGCACACCGACTCGAGCACAAGTTGCACTTGCAAGTTGCCCCGTCTTACCACACAAAACAACCGCGGCTTGGCAAGCGTTCCGCCCAGATTCTGCTAAGCAGCTTAGCTGCGACAGCACGTTAGAACACGGGAAAAGGAGAATCTGATGGCTTTCCCACTTACTTTACATTTAGCCGTACAGAAAGGAGCCAAGTCTATCACTTCTGGAAACTTGATATGCCTGTTAACCTTCCGTAGATTAAATCCGGCCTTAAACAGACAAAGTGGAGGAAAACCCCATAACGTTAAGCATGCGAAAACCAGGCTTCGTTACTGTTTCAGATTAAAGTTTCAACAATACAAAATTAGTTTTACATTACACAAAATTTGGAAAAAGCAATACTGGTGGGTTTTTTCCTCCGATGCCCAAGTTTTTCCACCATCACCTCCTTGCCCCCCCTGTGCTGCAGTGCAGCACGAGTTAAAAGGGCTCTTCAACTCACTCTTATGGTAACTTCCAGGCAGCAAAAGTGGAAGAAGAATCAGCTCTGATGTCCTTATCCAGCTCCGAGGACATCTCTCGATTCTCAGATACTGTGAGATGCCTGAGCACCTAATCTTACATTGTCAAAACTGATGTAACTCCTACTCCCACCTTATTCTAACAATCTTCCAGTATCAAACCAGAAAACCAAAAGAAGATGACACATATTATTTCCTTAATCATGTTACAGTCTCTTGGAATACGCTACACATTGCCATTTTCTCTGTAAAACTGTATTTTGTCTACTCAAGACTCCCTTATTTTTCAAGCATTTTGACCAAAATATTGAACAGCTTTAAATTTAGAAGAGCTTTCTCCCAGACCCATTCCTTTCCTCTTTCTTTTTTGAAAAGCTAAAGCCCTAAATTAAAATTTTTCCCACAACTTGGAAATAGGCTAAGCCACTTTACTTCGGTGTCTATAAATAAGGCTTAAGTTGCACTGCTTTCCATTCATCCTTCTTCCTGCTTTTCCCCAGTAAGGCTCGAAATCCTCTCATTTCCAGTTCTACTGACCTATTTGTTTCCTTCATTTAGTAAGGGATCCCACTCCGCCTGTACTGGAATGTAAGAGTCCATGAGCTGCTGTAGTGGCAGGGAACAATTCATGCTAAGATACTCCTTCATGCAGTAAGCAGTAACAGCAGTGAGGGAATATATTGCAAGTAAGCTGACAAAACAGCGTTTTCCAAGTAACTAATGGAATATTCTTTCAGGAAAATACAGCCCAACTCCTCAAAGACTACAAAAACCAACACTGTGGACCAATGCCTTCCAAAACTTGGGAAAAAGAAACAAACCAGAACAGGCTTATAGGAAATGAAAATAGTCTAACTTTAGTTCTAAGCTGAGCTAGTACTGTGTGCATGTACACGTACTAAACTGGTACCACACACCCACACCCATTTTTTGCAGTATCAACCTGCCACTTACCTGTTGGAACCTCTTTAAGTGAAGAGTTAAGATTGGAGGAGCAAGGGAGATTAGCATCTGCTTTTTGGCATTAGTATAAACATACTTCTCACCTGCAGAAAAGAAAAACCACCAACGATCAACATCAACACAAATGTGACAGCAAGAATGTCTTCGTATTTTCACTGTTTAGATTATTACAACGTCATCTACTAAAACTGAGGAATCGAACATTCCCCTTTTCAACATCCTATCGGGTTACCCACTCCTCTTTGCCCACTCTTCCCCTCCAGCCCTGCAGCATTCGCTACCCAACCCTGTGAGTCACCACTGCGCTCCACTAAGAGCTTATGTTACTGCGTGAAAGGGGCGCTCACAGCCCGCCCGCTGGATACTGCTCCAACTGACCCGACTTAAAGTTACACAAACACCACTTTGGGGACATTTCCCCCTCCCCGATCCACCCAAGCAGCAGATAAGGACATATTTAAAGTTTTCTTTTAAAGGGTAATTTGCCATACTTTTCATGTTCTTCTTTGGTCCGTAATGTCTTTGCGTACACACGTCACAGAGGAGTTTATTGGTCTCGACAAGCTTTTCATTACGCGTAAACTGATATAAACAGTGATAGATTGACCCTTCTTCTGGGTTCAGATCTTCCCTGTTTGCAAGGGTACAGAAAGCCGTTCCTGGATCTTCGGTCGAGACTTCACACATCTTGAGGGGAACAGGTGGAAGATCATCCAAGGTACTCCCATCAGATTCAGCACTGGCACCCAAGTGCAGTTTTGAGAAGTCAGTAGCAAGCTCTTCCTCATCTTCATTTTCATCATCCTCCTCTTTCAAAGAGAGGCTGTCAAGGCCATTGACAAAAGGAGAATCTAACCCTTCCACAGGGAGATCCACGCAAGACTCACTTTCTTCACACTCTGATTCCGGCTTTCCTGTATTTTCACGCGTGCTCTGAACCCCTGTGCCATTTCCCTGTACACTCAAGTCTTCCTGAGTTAGGCAGGGATCTTTGCAATCATTCGGTGACTCCTCTTCCTGCTTCACATTGGGAGTTTCGGGGTTAATTTCTGCCTCTGATTCTTGGTTATACTCGACATCTTTCTCTGACTGTTTGGTTGCACAGAGATCTGTCAAGTGAAGCACCTTCCCCTGAAGTTTTTGCTGGCGGCGCTGGCTCTGCAAATTGGAACACAAAACACACCAAGTTTAAACGATACTCAGCATTTCCTACCATTTCCTTAATCAAAATTTTCATAGCATGCCACAGGTGCAAAGCGTGGGGGGGTTTGAATAATCTATGATTGAATGATCAGAGGTGATAAATTTAACCCATACTGAATTTATCCTCACTCAGATACAGTTCCCACTGTTCCTCATTACCTGGTATCTTCAAGATACAACTACTGATTCCCTTCCTATCTTCCCGATCCTTTCTTAGGTCTGTATTCTACAGTTTTGTGAATATTATTGCAATCAATGACTGGAGAACAGCTGTTCAGTACGAATTAATGCTGCTTCAGACAGGCAACGTTAAGTTCCACACTCCTCTGGATACGAGCTTATTCCCAGCACAGCAACTCCTAATAGCAAAGACGCAGATACAATCGGACTTTCCAGCTGCGCATTTGAGCGAGGAGAAATACTAAGCCGTCTCCTTCTCCTCTATCTAAACTGAGGAAGCCAAAAGAATTTGTTTTACCAGAAGCTGCGCGCACTACATTAATAAAAGTGAAACAGTTATTGAAACCAACCTTGGCTTGTTTTTTGGCCTGTTTCTTTGCTTTTTTCTGAAGGTGCTTACTTGTACCAGGGGGCTCATCTCTCTGCTTAAGGTAACAGTCATTGTTTTTATCCTCTTCATCTTCAGATTCCTTTTCTTTACTTTTTTTAACGTTTCTCTCATTTGTAATTTTTACTTTCTATAGAAAAAACAAAAAAAGGCAACAAACCAACCACAGAGTTAGAGATGTTATTGTTCTGAACAACAGAACAGTACTCCAAAGAACAGTGACTATAACATACAGCTAACTCATTTATCACTAACCCCAGTGATCGCAGAAGAGGAGTCTCACTCCAGAGGGAATCCATATGAAACAATGACTTGCAAAAGAAAAGGGTATGAAAAAGTAAGGCTATCAAGGCCAAATTCTGAACCTGTAAAGGGGCATGTTACCCCTGGCTCCCACAGATGTAAGTCTCATTGAATGTACTGAGCAGTAATGTTTTACGCAAGCAAAGACATTTTCAGTTGAACTACCTGCCACTGGATATGTTTGCTTCTGCTAAAACGGAATTTGTTCATTGCAGAAGTGGAAAAAAAGAAAAGCATTTAAGCACCCATGACTGTCGTGCCATTTAGTTCCGTTTCACAACAGTGAAGACGAATTGAGAAACACTGTTCATTTGCAACTCAAGTCTTCCACAACAGTGAAACAACATCGGAACATCCTAGATTATTCCCCAAGCCAATCTCTACTTTAGAAACATTAACTGACAAAGCAGGAAGATCACCAACTGACTCTCAGTGATCTTCCAAAGACAATTTATGAGCCACAACCTACAGGAATGACTCTCATGAAAATCTTATTCCCTACCTTTCTGGGCAAATTTATAATTTTAACTTTCAAAAGACACATTTAGGAAGAAGCATAAGTTCATTCCATAAAAATTATATAATAAAGTTGTTTTCACATAAGCAGATTAAAACAAAGCCAAAAAGCAAGCGCGTCCAATTTCTCACCTGATCGTCTAGTACGGGAAGCGACAAATCAAGGAAAGACTCATGGACCAAGGATACCTTTAAATGAACATTTAAGAGTCCAATTTAATTTTCTTTGGAAGTGCCTGGTTGCTGTCAATAGGCTTATTTGTATGTAGCTTTGTTTGTATTCAATGTATGCTTTCACTTGTGCGTACAAACGTAAAACACAGCTAATCTACATTCAGAAACAGCTATCCACGACCGAAGTGTAGCAGTCACATTACCACAGAAATAGGCAAGAAATACTTTTATAACTTCTAAGTTTTATAAATTCTTTTAAAAATTTCAGTTCGGTTTCAGAAATACTTTTACAAGTTTCAGTTTTCTAGTGGCCTAGGATGTGAGAACCCAACTTAGGGCCTACGAGATTGATATCCGCAATCTGTCACGACATTCATCCAGCCCACTCGCCAATACCCTTAATCACTTCATTCTCAAGATGCATTATCCCAATAGTGCCTCCTGTTTAAATATTTTCCTGGCAATCCCACGTTCATTACAGCGTGGGAAGGGGATAGACCTAATCACCAGATGAAAAAGGACACCTGGCAGCATGCTACTGGAAGCAGAACAATTCAGAGACTCTACAATTTGTACCAGTGAAAGATGTTTACCAGGAATCTCAGAATGAATTCTTATGGCTGGCAGAGGCAGCTGGCTGTGGCTGATCTTTCTCTGGAAGTCTTCCAGAAAGACTTTGGAAAAGTCTTTGGAAAGACTTTGGAAAAAGTTCCAGCCTCTCTGAAAAGCATGCAGCTAGTCAACTCTTAGAAGCGTATTAACTGAAGCAAACCTCTCCAATTTCACTTATTTCTACATATAGTTACTTTGGGGTTCTCCCGCAGGTTACATAAAATTGCACTCTAGGCTACTCAAAGCAGGCAGTTTACTTACGGTTCTGCATTCCTCACACATAATCGTACTGGTTAATTCTCCGCCAAAGATTCGATCTACAAAACTTTTTATTCCCTTTTTCTTTTCATATTCTGAGAATTGACAAAGTATATAGTACAGTTAATAATATTCCATATAATATACTAGCAACAATTTAGTTATTGCATACCAGACAAAGAGAACACGGTATGCGAGATGTGTGACGCAATGTGTTGGCCTGCTCCAGTTTCCTCAGGAAGCAGAGCAAGATTCTTATATAAGATTCTTTTGTGTATCAAAGGACTGGGGGAGAAAACATATTTGAAGATGACAATTTGACTGAACGAACCCCCCTACCACTTTCTCAGCTCAAATGCATTTCCCTGTTTTCTCAGAAGTACTGAATCCCAGTAAGAGTTCCTTTTTTCTCTCAGGACTTAAAAAAAACCTGTCCAAACCTAAAAAACAAGCACCAACTTTTGCTTGTATAGGTGTTCTACAAACAAAACCAAATTCCTCAAGTTACATTTTCAGTATAGCACATAGCCTGAATTTAACTTGCTCTTTACCTTCTAACCTAAGTCACATGGAAAAGTTTAAACACTCTTCTGTTCACTGGTTTGGGGTTTTTTTTATACTACTGTTCAGTGACAGTGGACTTTAAGGACTGAATAAATCATTACATTCATGTGCCGGTATTTTAATTTCTTAGCTAACTCCTGAATGATTAAACACTACCCAAGCATATTTTGACGTACGTATATAGAATCAGCTCTCTCTCAGACTGTTAAGGAAACGCACCACATTCAGTAAGCCATGGGGGCAAGCAGACTCACACTGCTGAGCCCTGCATTCCAGATACACAAGTATTCAAGATAGGGCATAAAGCTGTACAATTAAACATGTATCTTTCAGCAGCCCTGAGGAGAAGGTCTTGGGGGTACTGGTGGACGAAAAGCTGAACATGAGCCGGCAGTGTGCGCTGGCAGCCCAGAAAGCCAACCGTATCCTGGGCTGTATCAGGAGAAGTGTGGCCAGCAGGGCGAGGGAGGGGATTCTGCCCCTGTACTCTGCTCTGGTGAGACCCCACCTGGAGTGCTGCGTCCAGCTGTGGAGCCCCCGACATCGGAGGGATATAGAATGGTTGGAGCAAGTCCAGAGGAGGCCATGAAGATGCCCAGGGGGCTGGAGCACCTCTGCTATGGGGACAGGCTGAGAGAGTTGGGCTTGTTCAGCCTGGAGAAGAGAAGGCTCCGGGGAGACCTTATTGCAGCCTTCCAGTACCTGAAGGGGCTACAAGGAAGCTGGGGGGGACTTTTTACAAGGGCCTGTAGTGACAGGACAAGGGGTAACGGGTTTAAATTGAAAGTGGGGAGGTTTAGATTGGATATCAGGAAGAAATTCCTCCCGGAGAGGGTGATGAGGCACTGGAACAGGTTGCTCAGAGAAGCTGTGGATGCCCCATCCCTGCAAGTGTTCAAGGCCAGGCTGGATGAGGCTTTGAGCAACCTGGTCTAGTGGAAGGTGTCCCTGCCCATGGCAGGGGGGTTGGAACGAGATGATCTTTAAGGTCCCTTTCAACCCAACCCATTCCATGATTCTATGATTCAGTTGATACTATTAGCGCTACTTTGCATACTTGAATGAAGGCTTTAAATTATCACAGCAACAGCAACATGTATTTTACCTTTAATTTTCTTTTTAAGTTCTTCTTCATTTTGTTTGTTGGAGTCAGACACTGCCTTCAGTATTCCCACACTTATTTGCTGGAATTTTCAAAACGAATACACACTGTAAAATTTTCTAACTTAATTCAGTTAACTAGTTCATTTTATAAAATGTTTCAGATGGAGGAAAGAGTTTAACCTTCACCAGTTAAGAGAATCAATACAAACAACACAAGTGCCTGTAGGGACACAAAAACAGTTCCTGCAAAAAAACAACCGAGAAACAAGCCTGTAACCATCATGTTGCCATTTGTCCATAAGGAAATCAGTTTAAGCGTGAAATACTTTGCCAAATTAAAACTGGAAAAACACACCAAACCAAACCAAAATGCCAAAATCACGGTGAACTTTCAGGCATTTCAGAAACTAAGACAAAAGGACACTGCTGCCCAGTCCTACAGCTCTGTTGCTAACCTGCTCCAAGTGTGTGCTACAGGCAGCACAAACCACTCTACAGAGGTTGACATATCTCAGAGAGAATATTCTTTCTCCCCTCAGCAGAGGGGAAAGTCTTGGTCTGGGTTATGAAAAGTCAGCCATGAAGTCAGCACTCACTTGGATTTCCTCTGCTCTCATTCCATCAAGTAAGTAACGAAGCAGCTCATGACTGTCTTGCTGCTGATAACCTTTAAATCGTATTGCTCTGTTAAATGAAACAAGAATTATGAAGTATAACTGAACCTGAGATAGACAAAGTAATAACAGTTCATGTCAGACACAAAACAACAGTCTCAAGCATGTATGTATATATATAAATAAAAGCAACAAGTGTCTATATATGGTATTTTCTAAAAACATGAAGCTAGCCAATCAGAATGTGTCACTGAGTATCTTTCATTTTACTTCTATTCATTTACATTTTGCTCTTTATTTTCTTCTTTCAAAACCTGTTAATTATTATACAAATTTTATACGCTGTGATGTCAGCTCAAGGACAAAAAAAGGTGAGAAAAACTGACCTTCTTTTTAAACAACTAACAAACTTTTTTATACTCACTATGACATGCAATTGGACAGATACTCACTTTTTACAAACCTGAGCAAAAAGTTCCTTAGGAGTGACTACCCCTTTTTTTGCCTCTTGAATTTCTGTCAGGAACTGATACATGGCTAATGTCAAAGGACCTGGCTGATCTAGTTTTATCAGCTGAGGTTCCTGTTTTAAACAAAAGCAACAAAGTTGTTTTGCCTTAATTTGGTGACAGATCCTTCTGGAGCAAGTTTTTCCTTAATATAAACACTTCAGTTCTTGAAAACATTATTATAAATTAGAATACACAAAATTCCAAAATGGCAGCGATAACCTGACAAAAACAATCAACACGTAGTTTATCATGAGATGATACCGAAACACTGGGCTAAGAATAGTTAATTATTTATTGCTTATAGTTGCAATTCTGGATTTCTGGTTTTTATTAGAAAAAAACCCCCGCAATTTCTTAATATGCACAACCCTCCTTTCCCATCCCAATCCCTAACTGTAACGACAGGTATGTTATTTAAGTTAGCACTGCAGACATCATCTGGTTTCCTATTTTGCATTTAAACAAATGACACCATAGCAAAAGTTACACATTTCTGTCCTTTAAATAACTCGATCATAATGTACTCCTCTGACGATACTTAAGAGTACTGAATCACTGCTCTTTACCTTTGAATGAAAGGCCGCTGCTGACATCAGAAGCAGCTTTACGGTATTCGATGGTGAAGCTCCCACCAACTTCACATCTTAATCTTGTTAGTACTTAGCTGAAACAGCTTTAAAATCCAGAGATTATTTTTGCTTGTTTTTTTAACAGACTGGCAGGTCAAAACACTATGGAGGTCAAAGCATATATACCATGAATAGCTCAGGTGACTCGATTTTAACTGTTGTGCCAGGCATTTTAGCTTCTTTAAGCAGCTCCCTCAGGACTGGAGTTTGTGACAAATTCTGTAGAACACAAAAGAAATACTGATAACTGGGGAAACAAGAGGAAGGGAAGAAGAGTTCCACTGGTCATGGGATTCGTATCAACCAGGTCAGCAGCAATGTATTTTTCCCAAACACAGAACTAGAGTGGTAACTACCACTCTGGAAATTCTAACAGTGTTTAACAGTTAAAGGTACGTCCCATACAGCTAATGGGACTTTCACGTGTCCTCTTTATACATTACTTTAGATTGCAGAAACCTTAAATGAACTACCCTCCTTCTACAGACTGATCTTTTGACAACCTATTTACTAGTGCCTGTTTCTAAAATCAAGAGGTAAGAGGTCAGTAAGGGCGATGAGCCAGACTTTTTTTTTTTTAAACTAAGCTAGGAAATTGGCATGCTTAATCTGTGTCAGCAAAAGATGCCATCCCTCAAAGACAGAGCAGTTTGCTGTATCTCAGAGCAAGTCCGAACCTGCAGCTCCATTTCTTCTTACTCCTCTGGGCCAACACACTATTTTTAGAATGAACCGATCACTCTTGGCAGATAAAAATCGCATTCTAATTGTGTCATTGTACAATACTGAGGGTGGGGCTGTTGGGGGTTGTTGGTGGTTTTTTGCTATTCAAAGTTTTTGAAAAAGCAGCAGTAATTAGCATACCTGCATCACTGCATTAAAGAAACATGTATTCCCCAAATTACTAAGTCCCTTCACAGTCACTTCCGAGTTAGTACTTGAATGAGAATTCTCTTCTTTAAGCGAGCCTTCTTTTTCTTGCTCATTTTTGCTGTCTTTTTCTACTTTTTTATTTTCAAATTCTTTGTTCTCTTGTTTTTTTCCTACTGAAATAATAACAAAAGACATACCATATGTTAACCCAGTAACAGGGAATGGGCTGGCCAAATGTTACTAGAGGCAGCAACAATCTACAGTGTTTAGAACTTAAAACATGTAATTATATAATTCATACCAGAATTGTATAAATGTAACACTACTGGTTTAGGTTCTTAAACTGCCTAGGTAACAGGAGTTAAAAAAGAAACAAAGCAAAAGATAACCAAACCAATCAGGAAATCCCTGAAATGCCATTTCAGATCACACATTTTAAACACGCCACTTGGCCCACAAGCCATTCACGCCAACAATCTCTGAAACTCTGCATGCGTTACCCGAAAATCCATTCCTGTTGCAAAACTACCTATTTTAGGGCTTTATACAACATCCAGTGAGATAGCATATCCCTACTGACATGGCACTATTGTCTGAAATGAAACGCACAGGCCTCCCACTGTCAAAGCATGCTCATGTTCATTTCATCAACCTAAACAGATGAAACAGGAAGGTTTATATTCTTCAAGGCACGTTAAAGATATTTTTGTGCATAGCTCAAAATGTCAATGACTTGCTTAATAAAACCATAAGGGGATTCCAGGTAATTTTCAGAACAACACCCACTTGGGTTCTGCCAGTTCGGCAGTCCACCGTTGGTAAGGTTTCTGATAAACAGGGCTGTGAGCCAAGACTAACTTCAAAATAAAGTAATGCCAGCTCAGAGAATGCAAGGAAACCAGACAATACAATCTTTGCACATGGACAAGAAACTAAGGGATGGACAACAACTGCACCCCGGTATTCATCCGGTTTTGCGTTCAAATCTGAGAAGAAAATTCTGGCAATGAATATGAAGTTCAAATACTGGACATAGAGAAGCTACGTCTCTGGGAAATACTGACCAGAACCACTCACAGATTCTGACCCCTGAGGGAAAAACGCAGCTGCTTCCTGAACAAATATTCAGAGAGCGCCACTTGGGCACTGCTGGATGGTTTTTGAGCCCAAGGGTCCTACGACTTCACCCAAATGTAGGACAGTGTTGGAATTTTTGATAGCCACAGCATTTATGTTGATATGAAAATTCTTTGAAGTTTTCTAGTGGAAACACTTTGTACAAAACCAGTTTTGCCGGGTTTTGTAGGCAGACTGCAGGCTGAACACACCACTTTAGAGCTCTGAATGCACTGCAGCCACCTATACTAAATGTACGTACCCAGCAGACAAATCCTCTTGCACATTCCTTCCATCAGGAAATGTGCTGCAACAGCTGGAGATTTAGTCATTCCAGCTGATACACTCACAAATACCTACAGAAACACTTTAAAAAAAAAATCAAATTATCCTTAAACGACAATTTTCCTTCGGATCAAAACATGAATAAACACAGCACGTCTGCATACTAAAAGTCAATTCCTTACTCACAGAACAACTGAACATCAAATTAAAAAAAGGGTCAGAGTAAAATTATATTTTTTTCCTTCTATTCCTGTATTTGTGGTCTGTAAAAGTTTAGGGAACACAGAACAAAATCTTGGTCCAATTAGATCGATAGGCTAGGATGTTACTTAGGTTATAAGAATTCTGACAAAGGAAAAGAAAGGAAGAAACTCTCTTTTTACTTAACCATAAGGTGCTTCGAAAGTTAAATCTAATTTAGTGTACATTCTTGATTTACAATACTGTCCCCTACATTAAAGGGACTTTCTTATTTGCTGTATCTGTGCTATAGACACTTACCTGTACGTGATGAGTCAGTACAAACTTGTTTTCTAACAAAATCCACAGTCTGACCCAATCGGGTTGAAGTATTATAAGGGACTTCATTATCACACATGTAGCACCTGTCTCGGCATGGCCCCCGCCCCCCCAAAAGAAAAACAATTAATCTTTTATATTCTTTTATTGTTTAAAAATCCTGAAGTATTTGTTTGATGCAATTCATTACATTAAGTTATAAAATGACAAGATTTATTTTAAGATTTCAAAGTCTTAGAGAGGAGTTAGATCTACTGCTGATCAAGAAAAAGTTTAAAAATGTTCTTTACTAAATTATTTCAGTGACTGGAGGTTGCAAGTTACAAATATAAATTAGACCCTTAAAAAATGTGCTTAGAAACCCAGTCTGTAAGAAAAATAAAAGCAGGGAAATTTTTGCCAAAAATCAAGAAACTAAGGTATTAGTTCCTAAAATCATTCCCTAAAGGAAATGACTGAGAAATGTTATGGCATGGAAAAATATTCTGAGTATTCTAGTGAAGTACTTTACTATATTTAAATTGGATAAAGAATAAACCAATGCCCTCCATTAGTCCTGCACGCTTTTATTTGCCCTTCCATTGCTGATACAAATCTATTTGCCTCTTTAAGAGCCAAGAGCTGCATGGTTAGGCCACTAATCTGTTTTAAACAAAACTCTGAGAAAAGCTGCAGTGACAAAGGCTCAAGGAGTAAAATTCTGCCAGACACATACAGCCAGCCAAAGGGGAGTTGTTTGTATTGATCTCGCAGTTCTGCCCAATCAGCTCTTTGAAGAGGTGACAAAAGGCGCTGAAGAGAATGCAAATACTTCCGCACTTTGAAACATACCAATTACAGTTCCTAGGCACAAATGCATTTAGCAGATTTCAGGATTACCACAAACCAAACTCTATTTGCTGATTTAAAGGAAGCTGAAGTCTGCAGCAAAGTGCTTTCCTAAATCTTTATCATCCCTGTGTGAATGTGAAATGCAATTTTCACATTTCTTCATGTCTCACTGAAAAAAAAAAGTCTCAGTCTTTGGATCCCTGAGTATGTGTTTATTGTCTGAGTAATTATAAAAATAGGCATTTCACTCCTGGAATAACAGATGATAGTTAGTTCCATGGGCAATTTTTAACATCATAACCTTTCATCCATTAAAAATGTTTATAGGAAGCCTGGAACGAAACAAGGCATTGGAAAGAAGTTTTTTTTCAACAATGGCTGCTTGACCAGTGAGGGAGAAACATGAAGTAGATCCAACTGCTAAGTCTTGCCACTGCTGCAAATACATAGAATAGCACTTCTTGTCACCCCAGAAGAGCAGAACTTAATGAATTACTAGAATTCTCCTCTTTCATGTCCAAAACATTTTAACTATTTACAGGTACTAATCAAGTCCAATTTCAACCATATATGCATGCACACTATAGAGGGATTTATTCATACTTTCATAGTGCTCATAAATTCTGATCAAAAAGGCTTTTGCTTTTACATACTAAGTCCACTGTGAAATACAGTTCTTGACTGCAGGTTTGATTTATAACAAAAATTTATACCCAATATATTAATCTCTGAATAATTTCTTGTGCAATTTTGTATAACCAAGACATTCTAGAAAGAAGCATAGTATCTTGCTTAGACGACCTCCTCTCATTCATAAGTACTTTGATTTAAAAGCTGCACAAGATAAGAACTGAAAAACTTAAGCCCTTTAAAATCATAATTTTAAAACATTTAGATTCACAAAAATACGTTCACCAGTTAATTAGCAATGCATCACTGAGGTCCATTTCCATTCTAGAGTTCAATAAAAATACTGATCATTGCATATAAGAGTGTTAAATATGTTCAAGAGATAATGTTACATGAAATTAACATAATGACAAATAGTAAGTTTTAAAAAAGGTTAAGAGTTTTCATTTTGCTTTGTAACGTAAGGCAGAGTATTCCTGTACGTCACAGCTCGGGGAATTAAGGTTGCCCCTTATATAGTAACGTGCTTTAAAGAATATTAAAAAATATTCCTTTCAGGAAAATTCCTTTTCAGAGAAGGAAATACTACCAGAGAGATGGAATTTGTATCAACTGATCCAGAAGCACCCTGTAATTCTACAGTTGCGCTCCTCAGCTATACATAGGGCATTAGCAGTTTGTATTTATTGGGAAAATAAAAGTAAGTTTGTCACTAACTGCATCAGAAAGCAGCTTCTCCCAAGGCTGAAAGTTAAGATTTAGAGCTACGTGACACACGTTTGTACGTCAGTATTCTGACCAAGCAAAAGCAGTAAAATATAAAGCCAACCTCATTTACTAGTTGGTCAACTTCAATTACGAAAATTTTCCAGCTACAAAGTTTAAAAGTAACATTTACTTAGCAAATCTCAGCGAAGACTGCTGGTAATTGTGTGTGCGTGGGAACGCTTTATAAATTTCTGGAGAGAAGTCCTAGAAATCAACAAGAAAAGAAACCACAAATTATACCCCAGCCTCTGTTGCCCTCTAGCTGCACAATGTGTCTGCTTCTTGACAAACTCACCACACACTCCAGTTGTCCAAACTGAGAACCAAACAATGGGGATCTGATCTCGGCGTTGTATAATGCTTTAAGGCATGCTGTTCTTGAGAGTTTCTGCCACAGCCCTGTAAGGTCGATAACCAGAAGTGTCACAAAATCCAGCTGACTATCAATGAAACAAAGTCAGAGTATCGACAAAGGATTAAAATGAAAAATGATTAATAGTGTTAAACTTATTAGGATACCAGGGTCTCTATTTCAAGACAATTATTTCTGGAGAGAGAGAAGTAACTTACTGGGTACAGAATAACTATAGAGCTGCTCGAGGACCAAACATCTAATTTACAAATTCCAGAACAAACCAGAACAAAGCCAAAAACCTCTTCAGCAGGCATAGTTTCATAGTTTCTAATTCTGTATTAGTTTAGTATATTAATGTTAGCACAAGATCTTATTGTAAAAAACACAAATTAGCAGCATTAACAGCAATTCTTATTTTCTTAGCAAAGTAATTTGGACTTTCTAGGAAAATTAAATACTCAGGATGGTGTTTTAGCCTTAGGTCTGGAAATGCCTTTCTGCCAAGCTTCTAAGTATTTCGTCTGCAATTCAGAGCAGACATTCTGTCACACTAAAGCATATAAGATCATTTATGTAGCACCACATTTAAAATAAGAGTGAATACAAGAGGTTAATTAGAAGCTCTCTTGTCCCGACTACATTACGAGGCACTTGAAGACATTAAGACAAATTCACAAGAAAATAAGAGATACCCTATGGCCACATTTTAGACATAACCATATCGAAGGGCTTTCGTCGGTCTCCTCCTTAGACTTCTCTTCTGTCTTATTGTCCACCTTGCAGTCCTGACAAACATGCCATTCCACATTCAGCAGTGCCTTTTTCAGATGACCCTGCTCCAATCCTTTACGAACATGCTTGCACACAGATTCTACAAAATAAAAAGCACAAGAAGGATGTAGGTATCATAACAAATGTGAATGTCTCTAAGCTTCTAAGACCCAGGCAGCAATCCAGAAGCTAGGATTGCCTTTCTAGAGTCAAAGAAACATTAACAATTTATCAGAAAGAAACCCTTTGTTATCCTAATTCACAATCTGGGGATATCGTTGCTGCATCCTAAACTACCGTATTACTAAAAAAAAAAAGTATCACTCAAATCTACATCTGGTCAGAGGAGTTGATGAAACCTTTGGATACAAACCCACCTACTGTGCCAGGCTGTGGGCTTGTATTAGTGTGGCCTTACGATTCCCACACCTCCCAGGGAGCAGCCACAGCCTACTGCCATGGTTCCCAGTCACCAACGCAGCACCTGACTGGCCTATAAAAGTGAAGATTACGGAGGTTACGCTTCCAGCTGAGCTGCCTCAGTGAAATTATGCAGCTTTACATTAAAAACCAAATGGCAGACATCCTACCCCAACCATTATCACTTTGGACTACAATACTACACCCTGTGTGGAGATGCACCTTCTGGGCCTGGTGCAAACCCCATCTATTTAACCGCATTCTGCTAAGAATGGTTACACTGAGAACAGTTGCTGAGTCACTGTCAGGAGGTTAATTATCTTATGTCTTTTCTTGTTTCATTGTTAAGGTTGTAGTTACGCTGTCACTTGAGTGACGAGAAGCTGCCTGGAAGCTTAAGTCATGCATAGAGAAACTGTGATTGGCAGACAATGCATCTGCAAACTGATTCAAGTTCTTCCAAATAAAAGGTGAGGAACATATTTTTCTTTTTTTCCACACTGTAGATTTCTAAGACCATTAGCTTCACCAGCCTACAATGCTTCATTATTTGCAGTTACAAATACCTAAATTTGCAAATACAGGGTCAGAGATCTGAAAGCATAAAAAGTTACCTCAAAAGTCAAAAAGCAGAGTAAACAAACCCATGCTAAAAGTTATGTACTTAATTCGTAAAAAAAAAAAAATTAAATCACATTTTTGTAAAACTATTATTGAGAAGAATTACACAGCTTTTTACATAATTCACCTGTCTTGAGTCCTTTGCTACAGAGGTTCTTTTATTGCTTAGATAGCATAACAGCTCTCAATCTGTCTTTGCTGAGGACCATATGCAAAGATTACAGCCTCAAGATAGCAAACTTTTCTTGCCATGAGGTGAAACAGGTGAAAAGTTCTGTTTCTTTCCAAGATTATAGGATTTTACCACAGTGCAAATGCTAGCCACTAAGAGCGAAATACACATTTGGATGCATCCATTAAGCCTTTTTAAAAAACACAAGCTTTATCTGCAACCTCAAAATTGTCTTTTTTAAACAAACCTTTTGTATATTGGCCACTACTATTGCAGCAGGATTATTCACAGTGATCATTCTAAGTTTACATTTGTGGCTTTACAGGACTTTGTTGGGGTAAGCCAGCCTATTTTTAGGCAAAGAGCGAGATGCCATCAGCATCTGTACTGTCACCGATTTATCTAGTGGAGAAAAAATGAGAAACAGTCACAGCAGACATCGATCTTGACTCCAGGGGAGAGAAGGGGTGGGGCGTGGTCGGGGAAGCTAAACACCCACAAGAGACAGAAGCTATCACAAGACCAGCAAAACCGGGAAACTAAAATAAACTTGAATTTAAAACAAACGGGCCATCACAGTGCTTTACAGCACAAGCGAAAACAAGACCTAAAATAAACAGGGTAAACAAGATAAATAAAATTACACAGGGGTGAGAACCAGTACAGCTAGAAGGATAACATGAACTATCTGGGATTAGGGACGATTAGAAACAGAAGGTGAGGAAGAGAGATTTTAACCAGAAAGCACCATGACTAGAGTGCTGAGGTGTCAAGGGCCAGTATTGTTAGTTGCTAGTGTAAAGACAAATGGTTTCACAGTAATATTTTAATCACAATCTTTATTTTTATGATTTATTTACTGCCCAGAGAAGTTGTGGATGTCCCATCTCTGGAAGTGTTCAAAGCCAGGCTGGATGAGGCTTTGAGCAACCTGTTGTAGTGGAGGGTGTCCCTGCCCATGGGAGGTTGGAACTGGATGCTCTCTACAGCTGCCTGAAAGGAGGTTGTAGGGAGGCGGGTGCTGGTCTCAGGACAAGAAGAACTGGCCTCAAGTTGCGTCAGGGGAGGTTTAGATTAGATATTAGGAAAAACTTCCTTACTGAAAGTGGTCAGGCACTGGAACAGGCTGCCCAGGGAAGTGGTGGAGTCACCATCCCTGGAGGTGTTCAAGGAGCACATAGACATGGCCCTTGTGGACATTGTCTAGTGGGTATGGTAGTGTTGGGTTGGTGGTTGGACTGATGACCCTATAGGTCTTTTCCAACCTCAGTGATTCTGTGATCTTTAAGGTCCCTTACAACCCAAACCATTCTGTGATTCTATGAGTCTATTTGCTGAAGCAAGAATCTTCTGCAACAAAATCTTCATTAGGAAAACGCTACTTAAACTTGTCATGAAAGCTTAGAAGCTGACCCTACCAACCCTTTATATTCTGAGGAATTTTATATGATTTGATATGATCTGTGTACCAGTGAAGAATGGCGTGTTTGAGTTTTTTGAAAATCAGAAAATAATCCTAGTTTTCAAGACAGGGTTGTTATTCTCTAGCATACTCAGAAAAGTAGCGACACTAATGTTTCTTGGTAGACTTCAATTTCAATGATACAAACCCACACTTTGTAAATGAGACTTCAAAACCAAAGACTAGCGTAAAGGCCTTCTAACACTGTATGAGTTTTCAAGCCCTCTTTAAGGTTAAAACAAACATTAGGACCACAGACTTCTTTGAGGAAAAATACCCAGCATATCCGGAGACTCATCCAATCGTGCAGTTTTGCCTTTGATGCGTTTCTTTCCCATATTTGTAGTCTGTAATTTTCCTTACATGAAACAGTGACCTAGCAAAGAAAACAGTAATTTAGAAGGTAAGTTTTGGTTTTACTTGTTCACTGCTAAACAATAAATTATTTCTATGGCCAAGATGTCCCTTGAGGTGAATTACCTTGGTTTAATTTGACATTTTCAAAAGAAAATAAATGAATTCTACTTCAACATGAAACAATTATAACTATTGTAGAGGCTAGATCACAGTATGAATTATAAAACCAAAATTATTTAAAACCTTAAATTAAAAGCATTGCAGAAAATAACAAGATGGGAAACGTAAGTACCAAAAATCCCGTAAACCTTTAGGACTTGTACTTTAACTAACAACACATGGATTTGGGAAAAAAGAATTGGGTTTGTCCCAATTCAATCTTGAAATTTTTTGCAATTACAATCTTTCAGTTTACTGTAAATTCCTTGTATCTTTGATGAAGTCTGACACACACACATACTCTAACATATCTGAAAACATACAGACAATGGGAGATCCCGTTTTTCAGTTTCTTCACTGGGGAAGATTTATCATTACGTTCCAAACATATCAAGCAAATAATTCAGATGGGTCTGTTATATGGTATGCCTGTAAACCCTTCTAGCCAAGAGTGATCCACCAAATCTAATGACCCTAAACCAAGAGCAACCAATGCCAAACAGTTGGCTGCTGCACATATGATAGGTCATTTTTAGCTTCTAGTCTATAGCCCCTGTACAGCCCTGTCCCTCGTGTCACAAAAGATCATTCAAAAAGATCAGTTAAACTTAAAAATCAACATACACCATACAAAGAAAACATGCAAACTAAAAGAGTTCAAAATCAAGCCTCTGCAGTCTCATGCAGTCTTTGCAGACTAGTCTAACGCTGCTGTCCACCCTCCACAAAGACACATCAGCACTAAACCTGATTTGTATCATCCATCCTTTCAAAACCATTTCTTAGCTCATACTCTGCTGCACACCAGCCACAGAGAACAGGTGCCAGCTTGGAGCTGTCACAGCTGAAAAATGAAGCCTGCCCAAGAGAGTATGAGAGAAACTGAGCTGGGAAGAGTTTAGGTATGACACCCACTGAGGACTTTTTGCACAAAAAAGCCTTTTCAAAGCATGCTTTTAGGACACGTTACCCAATTTTTAAATGATGGAATTTTTAAACTTCAAGAGTGGAACGACCAACTTTTGCAACTTAGCACTCAATTTGTTCAGAAGAAGAAACAAAAGTTGATCCAACAAACTCCGGCCACAGTCAGCAAAGAGTTACAACATTTGATCTTACGTGAACAGCTCTAAAGCATTAGAATCCTTCCTAAATTGACTTTACTCCTGCCAGGAAGACAGGACAGCATGAGCACATGTAGCTGTCAGTGTCACCCATGCTGCGTCTGGACAGACTTGTCCGACAGGCTCTTCACCAGCCCTTTCCACGGAACAGCCCACAGTAGGG
>NW_010224135.1:0-4595 GCF_000690775.1 Eurypyga helias
CATTCTATGATTCTATGATATCAGGTATGGGAACTGGAAATTTTTAAACTCAGTTAGCAACATTCACAGGGCCCAGTGTCTCTGGGCGACCTCCCGAGCAGCTCTTGTCTACAACTTCAGACTCTCTTCTAGCGCTTTCCTTTAAAGTGTCCCACCTCCTGTGTGTTTGCTCGCAGACATTAAATCAACTCAAGGTTATTTTTGAGTAATTTAGTGTTTATTGGAGAAAATCAGAAGGAAAATATATTGGTCAGAAAACAAACACTGCTGGTCCAGAACACTCTGAATGTAGGCAGCTGGGAGGTGGGTAGAAGTTCAACTGTCTTAATTTGAGGTGCAGAAAATTGCCTCTAGGATACATCGTACACTGGTATTTAGGAATTACTTTGAAGGCCATTTTTGCATAATTGGAGCTGACTGAACAGTTTTTCTACCATGTACTCTATATCTGATAGCAATTTGTTTCTGCTGTCCTAGTCACAGCCAGAGTAGGACCTTCCTGGAAATCAGGCTTATCTTTTCCACTGGCCTGGGAGAAGTGTAAAACTCTTGAAATAGGCAGCGTGAGGCTGATGCCGTCAGCCTGCCCTGTGCTCAGGGGTAGCTTTGAGGGGCGAGGTCCAGGACCTAGGTAGAACAGGCTGGGGGACAAGGGTGCCCTGAGATGTGGGAGTACCACGATCAGGCTTGGACTGTGTCTGAGGGCATAACACCTAAAAGGAGTTTCCTCTTAACTTCATGTAGACAGATTATTCTTTAACTGCTTCATCTGTGTGCTTTCCTTTGTTGTTTGATTTCTGGCAGTGGGATACTGGTCTAGTCCTGCACAGCAATTCTGGTGTGTTGCTAAGATGCAGAACTGGAAAATCTCTTTAAGAATCAATATTAAGAAATGAAATATTAAGCTCTGTTCCAAACTAAAATGAATTTGAGAGAGCTTTTTCCCATCTTCTGCTCCTGTAAATTTCTCTATAAAGAAGCCACTATTTTTCATTGACTAGGGCTTGTAACTTTTTGATCATTGATAGATGTCAGGATGCTGCCTGGCTGTGATGAATATCCCAAGATGTTGACACGCTGCATTTTCATGTTGGTTCAGCAACAGGGAGAGTTGAGTGGGTTTGACGAGGGGCTGGGTTTTCTGTGGGGCCTTTTCTACAACAGGAATGGTATGAGTGAAAACTAGCATCATACATTCTTAATTCCACAATGGCAGTAAGAGGAGTATGAATCAGTGGTATTCTAGCTAGCTCACTGTATTTTGAATGTCTTTATTAGGTCTGAAAACTTTAACATGTGCTTGTTGCAGTCTGTGTTCTGAACCCCCCATATCTATTAAAGCTTAGCTTAACTCCCAGGATCATTCCCCTTATTGTAATAACTTACTCTTTGTCTGAGGGCACTTCTGAGAACTTATTTGTGATGTGTTTACTTTGGCTAGAGGAGCTGAAATGTTTTAGAGAAAAAAATAAAATTAAAAGCTCTCCAAATGTTCCTGCAGTTTTGCTTTCTGCTCTTATTATGCTAATCTTATTGTTTTTAATGTGAGGGCTTCTTTTGCCCTGGGTCCTATGTAGTCTGCAGTGTCATAAAAGGTATACCACTTTACAGCTAAGTAATGTCGACTGCCTTTTAACTTGGCAAATCTGAGGCTCTCAGTTGGAATACTGCACTGTGTATGAATATGTCCATTTTTTTTTTTCCTCTTGTGTTCCTGAAATGTAGAAAGCCACCACATTTAATGTCTACGGGGTCTTACTGAGATGTCTGAGTAAGAAACTGTTTAAGTGAGCAGAAGCTTAAATAGATCTTTTTGTGCTTCTTTCATATTTAGTTTTTTGGTCTTTGGAAAAAGAATTTCTTATATGCCTCATATGCCTCACTAGTTATTACCATCTCTTAATTATCAGGTAAACTAATGTACCGTTAGAATTAATTGTCCTGTCTCTACTTCATCTTTCTGGGACAAAGGGATTAAGAAGTGACAGTGAGATATTTGTTGTTATGTGGGAAACTTGATTTTGTTGTTCTGTGTGTGACAAGTTCACCACTGTGCACAGTGCAATTGTAGAGACTGTTCTTGCCTATTTAATGTACTTCCCTTAGAAAAGACGATGCTAATGTGCATGATAATTCAAGCAGCAATGCAGATCTCTCCTTCAATGTACTTGTACAACTCATGCAACGGTACCTAGAATTATAGTTAAGAACCTGTGTCTTTCCCCTCCCCAGTTCCTACAGAGAGACCTCCATGGGTAATAATTGACCTTCAGGCATTGTCATGAGTGGTTCAGGCAAGTAGGTTCCTTTCCATGCCTACGTGGCATGTATGTCTATACCTTTAATGTATAGGCAAAGGTGGTGAAGGAGAGCGTAGCTTAGGATTCATCGATGCTGTGATGCTGATGATATGCAGGCCTGCTGCCTTCGCACTGGACCCAGCTGGTAATTTCCTAATGTTTGGCTGGGAATTGGGCTTGGATGAAAGGAAGCTGGCTGAAGCTTGGGCCAGATAATTTGGAGATGCTAATGGCTCGTTTGTTAAAACAAGTAGAGGGCTTGGCAGAGGGAGAGGGAGTTTCTATCTCATCTCATCTCACCACTCCCCTCTGCTTTCCAACTTTGCCCACTGTTCACCCAAAGGGTATTAATTTTTTGGGTGCTCTTTGGAGTCTTGATGGACACTGGCCACAAATGCCCATTTTCGGTGTGGTTTTTTTTTTTTTTTTTTCTCCATGATTGCAAGTGTTTCTTGTGAAGATGGATCTTACTAAAGTTGTACATATTTCCATTTGGTGAAGTCTGACTTGTTGCAGTGGATTACTCATGAGTATACCTTTGCAAACCACTTAAGAAGAGAGAGAGAAATGTTGTGGGCTATTGACTGCCAGTTACTATGCCCAGTTACAGGGCTGCCTGGCATGAGTGTGTTTATCATATGTCATGGTTTAACCCCAATTGGCAATTAAGCACCACACAGCCCTTTGTTCACTCCCCACACAGTGGGATAGGAGAGAGAATCAGAAGAGTAAAAATGAGAAAACTCATGGATTGAGATAAAGACAGTTTAATAGGAAAAGCAAAAGTCACACATGTGAGCAAAGCAAACCAAGGAATTCATTCACTGCTTTGGCAGGCAGGTGTTCAGCCACCTCCAGGAAAACAATTTTTTTATAGGATAGTCAGATCTAATTCTCTACCAGTTACAGAAGAATTTTGAAGCATGCAACACAAAGGTGATTTAAAAAAAGTTTAAAAATATATATTTTTACATACAGCTGCATGTTTTACAAGCTGTAACTTCCGTTGTCAGCTGTAGGTAGGAAACATTATGGAATTGTCACTGGGATGGATCGCTGTGGTCAGGTCTGTGTTTGCGTGGAGCAGGTGAAATTCTGCCAGGTAATAGTGAAGAAAAGGTATTTCTGGCCACTATTCATGTGTGAGGTGTCCAAGCATAGAGAGATGAATTTGAACATGCACCAAGAGGCAAGGGATATCATTTAAAGTGCCACAAACTTAGCTAAAATATGTCTGTTGACAGCTCTTGCCATCTTGGAATCAGCCCAGAATGAACACTTTTGAATAATAGAAAATAAATAGGAAATGGACCTTGAAATGGGCTTTCAGGTTTGTGTACAGGGTATACTTGCAAAGGTGTTTGTTTTAGCAGAATACCATTTGATGTTCATCTTACTTTATTTTTCAAAAGATTCTCTAATGAAATGTAATCAGAATATTATCATAATTATTCCAATGAAGTTTTTTTTTCTAAATTATCAGGAACTAAGCAGTGTTATATATGTGGGTTTGGTCACTTAGTAGGGATGGTAAAAATCCTTTGATACAACTATTTTAGTTGAAAAATTACAAGTTATTTTTTTCATTTACAATATATATGCATAATAGGGATCAAAATAAACTGTAATTGAAATAACTTTGTTTCCAGGATGGTTCTTTCCTTATTTATTTTCATGCAATCACTATTTCATATGCCGTTAATTGAACTGTTTCATTTTAATCATTTGTATCACTTTATAGTGGTGAATTTGTTCTTGTTGCAGCTTGGGCTTTGTCATTTCCCTTAGCACTTTTGCTGGAATGTCAGAATGTTAAATAAGGGTAGAAAAGATTTGCTGTACATCAATTTTGATTACCCCGAAAGCACTATACCGTTTAGATCTATAAACACATGTACAGATATTTTAAGCACGGAGGCAATTCTGCTGAACTTGATGAGTCTGTTTTCAAGTTTAGAGGAATGGATAGGAGTTTCAAAGTAGCAAGTGCACAGACTCTCATTGTCTCTGAAATTCATTAATCCAGAGTGTGGCTTACAAAAGTAGGGGTGTATTTTCTTTTAAGTGAACTAATAGGAAAAAAGTTAGGGGCAAGCAAGGTCTCCTGATGGCATGAAACTGACAGTTTGAAACATGCTCTGTGTGGTCCTTTTTACGGCTGATGCCCCTTCTATCCCCAGCTGACAACAGCAGAACAGCAAAACGTTGCTGCTTACAAGTGATGGTTCATCTGTAGCAATCAGCTTTTTTGGTAAGGAAATAGCACTAGCTAGTAAGAGGTTTTAATATATGTCG
>NW_010224136.1:0-302 GCF_000690775.1 Eurypyga helias
TACCCCCTGCACCCTCCAGCAACCCCAACCTTCCCACCTGCGGGTGGTCCCCCAGGCCCCCTCCTCCAGGACCAGGACCCATGTGAGGATGGAGGGGACCGTCCGGGGTCACCATCCCTAGGGATGTCCTGGAGCTGCCTCTGGAGTTGAACACTGCAGGAGCTTTGTCGGCTGCCCTGGCCAGACCCTGAGCACTGTCCCAGCCCTGGGCAGTGCAGTGGGGTCCCAGCATCACCCACCCCCTGCCTGTCCCTGCACTGCCTGTCAGCAAATCCCCCCCTGAAGCTGCCGTGGAAGCACGG
>NW_010224136.1:658-893 GCF_000690775.1 Eurypyga helias
ACTGCCTGTAAGAAAATCCCCCCCGGAAGCTGCCGTGGAAGCACGGGGGTGGGGGCAGCAGTGCCAGCAGCTCGTGGGGCTGTGGCTGGTGTCACCCCTGGATCTGGTAGCACAAGGGATGCAGACAGGGATGGGGACATGCTGGTGGAGACCTGAGCCCTGACCAGGCATGCTGTTCTCCAGGGCTGGCTGGACTCCGAAGTGGCTGTCACAGGCCAGATGCCACCATGCTCCC
>NW_010224136.1:992-1390 GCF_000690775.1 Eurypyga helias
GGCCTGCCAGGGCCCCCCCATGGCTGGAACCAACCGGTGCTGCCACGTCCACACGTGTCCCGGCTCAGTCCCTGAGGGGCTGGGGACAGCCCAGCTCCTCCTGCATGGCCCTGTGGGTGGGGGGCCGCATCATAGCCCCGACTCCAAGGGGTGACCCAGCATCCTGCTCCCCCTAATCCCACTTCACTGCCCTTACCAGCTCTGTCCTGCTCTTGGCTCCCTCAGGAATCCTTTCCTGCAGCGAGTGCTCAGTCCCACTTGGGTTGCTCTGACCCCCTCCCCATGCCCACCCGGTTCTGGCTGTGCCCCCACCTCACTGTCCCTGCCCAGTGCCGACAGGCTCTCTCTCTGCAAGACTGAATGTCACAGCTCCTGGATCTGGTAATATGGCAGGCTCC
>NW_010224136.1:1400-6175 GCF_000690775.1 Eurypyga helias
TCCACCCTCCACTCCCCCCCCATGCAGAGGGCTGGATGTGAGGAGCAGCAAGGGGAGGGGGGACACCCCAGCCTGGCACTGCCCAGCCTGGCCACTGACAGGCTCCCAGCACCCCCTTACCTGCTCTTGTCCAGGACCTGGAAACCCCCACCTAGGCCCAGGTTGACGCATGGGGAGGGGGCACAGAGCCTCTTACCAGCTCCTTGGATGCTGCTGAGCTGGAAAACCACTGGCTAAAGACTGTGGAAAGAGGGGTGCATCTAGGATGGGGTGTGGGGGCATGCCAAGGGCCACGCTGCTTCCCAGCCAGCTCCATGCAGAACCTGGGACCAGAGGAAGGTATAGAGCCCAAAGGAGATGTTGTGATGCTGGGACTGTGCACACACGTGTGTGCAAACACATGCCCTGACACATGTGTGCATGCCTGGACACGTGCACGCACATGGGGTGAGGGCAGTGATGCTCCTCAAGCCCTGCCTGCACAGGAGGCACTGCTGGGCCCAGCATGGCAGGCAGCACTACCCATCCCCATCCTGCCTGCTCACTTCCTGCTCCTCCTGCCTGGGAAACCCCCTTTCCAAAACACAGCCCCTGCCCAGAAAGGTCCAGGATGGGAACTGGTTTCTGGCAGGCAGCATACTGCTCTGTAAAACAACCTTAACCTCAGGCAAGGTTTTTAGTCTCAGCCAAGCTCATGATTTTGGTGGTTTGGTGCTACCAGGTGCTGTAACCTCGGTACCAAAGCAGAGCAGAGGAGGGGGGGGTGCTGGTGGACCCTGGAGCAAGAACTACCTGTGATGGACACACACCTCCCTGAGCAGAAAACACCCAACAGAGCATCCCTACCAGCCATGCCCAGGGATGGGGCTGCCCTTGGGGCCAGCCTGGACCCCCAGACCCTCACCTAGGGTCTTTCCCCTTCTGTATATATAATTGCGAGAAAGCCCCAGCCCCTTTCGCAAGAGGAATTTTGACTCAAAATCTTAATGCTCTGATTGATGAAGCAAAGAGGGCAGGAGGGGCAAAGGAAGGAGAAGGAAACTCAGGAGTGCACGGAAAGCAGCTGCAATAATACCTTGGGATTAAAGATCTCCCCTCACACCCTTGGGCCACCCAAAATCCTCCTCACCAACACAACTCAGGTGTGGGTGATGGTGAAAAGAGGGACTGAAAAGGGCCCCAGAGGCCCTTGCTGAAGGGTAGAGGGCTGGGGGGCTGCACTTCACTTTGTACTGGGGTGGAAGGAGGGTGAACCATTTGTGTTGCTAATTTTAGTAATCCTACGTCATTGCCATTTCTTAACGAGGCAGCAGATCACATTAGCTGCTATTCCATAACTTCTCATAATGAGATAGGAAGCCAACCAACGGGCACTGCTGCTCTGCCATTGAAAGACCTCAATAAGAATTGCTATGTAAATTAAATACCCCTAAAACATGCAAATAAAGGAACTAGGTCCTTAATATTTAAAAGTGCTTGTTTGACATAATTAGAAGTGACCGACGCTGCTCTCGGAGGCGCAGACCGGCAAAGGCTGTGCCCGTGGTGATGTTAACACAAAAGGCTGCCGAGACCCGGCCAGACTCATTACTGTCTAATAGTTTCCACTGAAATGTAAACACCCAATCTTAATCATTTAATTTTCTGACAGCACATAAACACACAGTGGGAGGGTGCCGTATGAGACGTGGCTAAAGCCATATAAAACAATGCCGGATGCAAATAACCCTGTGTCCGAGCTGGCTGCATCACAGCACGGACAGCTCCGCCTGCTGCTGGGGGTAAAGGGGGATGAGGTTTGGGTTGGGGTGACGGTGGCTCCGAGCCACCTAACATGTCCCTGTTAGTGCCATCTGCTGGAAAATTTATCAGAGGGTCCGGTTGCCGGCTGGTCACTGTAGGGGAGCAGTTTTGGAGGTGGCCAGTGGTGCCAGTGGTGCAAAGGACAAGGTGAGGTAAGCACTGCTCTTCCCTTCCCCAGCAAGCCCCACATCTGGTGTGGGGTGTGATGGGGAGCGGGGGGGACCCCTCAGGTGATGCCCAACCACCTCCGCCTTCCTGAGCTGCTCCTGCCTTTCCTCCAGTGAGGATGAGCTGGGACAGATGATGGTGGCTTGGCCTCCTGCCTGGTGCTGGGTGACCTGCCCAGCCCTGCGGCATCAGGGCTGTTGCCCTCTTTTGCAGCAGCAAGTGGAAAATAAAAGAAGTTAAACTGGCTGCATGGCAAGACCTGGCCAGCCCAGGACCCTCCAGCCCCCTCCGAGCCTCCCTCCCAGACCAGTATGCAATTGTGACAGGGATGGGGAGGGTGGTGGCTGACTGGAGGGGACAGGATGGGCGGATTTGCCTCGGGCACATTGTTTTGGTGGCAGCAGGGACATGCAGGGCTGTGGGTGTTGCGGAACGGTGACTGTGGGGCTCTGTGTCCATGCCAAAGCGGCGGGGAAGCTCCCCTGAGGCTGCCCTCCAGCCACGGGCACTCCCATTAATCCAATGCCAGTGCTGGGATTGCCGCTGGTGTGTGTCCCTAATTACAAGTGACTCAGCCGTTTCCAAAGCAAACGAAGTCACTCAGTAATCTTCCTGCAAGTGGCAAATGCTCATTTACCAAGGGCTGAAAATGACTGTGTAACCTCCATCCCACCTTACAGGAAAGAAGTGGGGTGTCCACAGCCTGTGGCAACAACCTCATGCTGAATTTTAGGCTCTGTGGAAGGAAATGGTCTGGGAAGGGGGATTCAGAGTAGGATAAGACCATGGTGGGTGGGTGATGGCTCAGGGAAGATGGGGCTGAAGCACCAGCAGCATGAGACTTCCTGGAAGGGCAAAGTGCTGTGGCTTTGTAATGAGGTTTCAAAGTGAGATGCCTCCATCCCCGTGTGCTCGTGGATTCACAGAGCACCTCCGAGAGGTGTGTGCCCGAGTGGCAGCGTGTGGCTGTGTGACGCAGAGCACAGGGGACAGCGGCTGCCCAGCTGCCTCTCCACATCTGGATTTTTTCTTCACGTGCAATGACAAACTGGTGTTTGGACTGTTTTTTGTACCCCTTAGGAGCCAGCAGTGATGACGCATTGCCTCAGTTGTGCTTACTTCATCTTCCATGAGTCTTGGGCAAGGATGCTGCTTCCTGCCTGTGTTTCCACACTTGGGAATTGCTCTGCCTCCAATCCATCTCTTGGGAAGGGGGATGGCACAAGGGATATGCTGTCACCCCACTGCCCTCCCCCAGTTATCAGAAGGCAGCTCAGTGAGTCACGGCTGCCGGGCCATATCAGATCACAGCTCATCCGGGCTCAATGCATCACCATCCCGGTGTTCCCGGTCTGACGGCTGGCCATCGTGCCCTGGGTGCCACTGCTCTGCTCCTCGGCTAATGTGCCAGAGCTTGTTGATGCTAACCTTTCTTTACTTGCATTGGAAGCAGAGGCCCGTGCAGAGAGTGCATTGTGTGCCTCTGAGGGGCTAGATCCCGTTGTTCCTGCTCCAGATGCCCAGTGCAGCATCACTCCCTGCTCCCGGCTTGTGCTGATGCATCTGCTTGCATCCACATGGTACGCATGCTGGGTTCAAGCCCAAGGTGGTGGCAGAGGATGCTTGTCCCTCCTGGGCCCCAGACGACTGGCCCTCTTTCAGGACCACCACCTCAATCCTGACAATGGCCCCAAGTGGAGCTACTGGTGGAGCTCACCCTCTGCCCAAACAGGGGATGGGGCTGTGGGTTCCTGAGCATGGGCTTGATGTAGGGTGAAGATTTAGGTGCAAGTTTCCAGGACAAGAAATCCCAGTCTTACAGTAAGAGAGGGTCTCAAGAGCTTCCAAAGCAAGGGCTGCTACTAAAATTATCTGCTGAGCATCCTCAGGGTGTCTCTTGGCACACATCTCAGTCTCGGTTTGGGTTTGGCAAGGTGGACCTTACTTGGGACAGTGGGGTCCATCCCCACCAGAACTTTATCATGCTATGATCGCTCCTGAGCCCTGGTTTTCTGTGATGCACATATAGATGGCTTATGTGCTACCACCAAGCATGCCAAGATGGGGAGCATAAACTGGTCCTGGGCTGTCACCATCTCTAGTGTAGATGGCTGATGGGGGTCCCCACCCCACCTCCTTGATGAGAAGAGGTGCATCTCCAGCTGGAGGGTCATTTCTACCTGTGAAAGGTGTCTGGGCAGCGTCCTGGGGTCTGCACAGCCGTGGCTGCCTTTCTCAGTCCCCATCCCACATGCCATGACACTTGCATTTCCCTGTGCCCTGACCGTGTTTTCCCGGCCAGTGCTCATGATGCCACTCAGCATCCATCCTCACCTGGCAGTCGATCCTCCCGCTCGCCCATGCAGCCACGAGTGATCCTGCCCGAGGGCGTCTGGGCAGGGATTGCCCCTGCTTTGATACCTGCAGCCCTAATTCAATGACACTCTGCTTTAAAGAAGATTGAGAGCTGTGCTGACATGCAGGGGTGGGAGCAAGGTGCCCGTGTCTTGCCCCCTCTCTCCCACTGATGCCCAGACCTTCTCTCTGCATGACAGACATGCTGGAGGACTTAAAAAGGGACATGCCATGGTGACAGGCTGCAGCCAAGCACAGCCCTGCCCATAGCTGAGACCCCAGAGCCCAGCCTGTGCCCTGGCCTGCAGTGCTGAACAAGATGCATTGGGCTGTGGGTTACACTGGACCCACACTTGGTTTGCACTTGGTTGGCCCCAAGAAAACCTCCCTGGTTTTATGTGAACTCATGCCATACAACCCCAAATTCCTCTCCTCTCCTCCCCTCTCCT
>NW_010224137.1:0-2546 GCF_000690775.1 Eurypyga helias
ATGATTCTATGATTCTATGAACTAAGAAATAAATTGCCTTAGTTTTATGACTAACAAGCAATCAGCTGTTATGCTGCAGGAATAAAATCACTTTTGTATATATAGACTTTTCTAAGCTGGGTTTTTTTTGCACATTGTATTTTTCTCAATATACACAATATATTTAAGCAGACCACAATATAACTGCTTATTTTTCAAAGAAGGACCTGTCCTGATTTTTTTTAATGTATTGATTATTTTTTTTTTAAATACTAAATATGAAGGTAACAATTGCTGAGCTCTTTCTAAAGCATGAGACAAATGAGAAAATCTGTACGAGAGCCAGGTATGATATTCAGCCAGGAGACACTCTTGGTAGCTTTGGGACTGGAAATTTATGGCACTAAACAGTTTCACATGAGTTGTTTCTCTGAAGAAACCCTATCTTTGAGAATAAGACAGACAGAAGATGACATTTAGGCTGACCTTCCAAGAAAATAAGTTTTGTTTTTATTATTTTAACAAGGACTACAGATGTTTATCTGAGCATCTGCTAAATTTACCCTAATTTTGGCGTTTGATACAACAAATAAGTTCTCAGTACATTAATATGAATTATTATTAGGTTTTTAAAAATAAAAAGGATGTTTTGACCCATCCTGGGTGGGCAAAGGCTGTAAACCCCTGACCTATGCTTCATCATATTGCGAATCCAAGAAAACATTATTGTAATGTTAATGACAGTGCCTTGGATTAAAGTGTTAGTGCCTGTAGTTAGGGGTGATTTGGTTACTTATTTCATAGTGGTGTAAAATTTGCAAATTGTGGCGCCTTTCAAAAGCTGCATCAAATCTAACCGCTGTCCTGGAGAATCATGCAGATATTTGTAAACATGAGTCATTCTGGGTCATAATAACTCAGACTATGAATAAATGAATGTTAACCATTTTTTGTCCAAAATGTGCCTGTTTAAAAAGGAAGAAGCCCTTCTGCAGTCACAGCATTCCAGTCCTCTAATAAATAAAAAATCTAAAATCACTGAAACACTGTAAAGCCTCCCATGTTTTATATAAAAGCCATGCATTAGCTAAATGCATTTATCTGTGCAAGCCTGTGAATTTTTTTTACCCACAGCAACAACGTTAATGAAATTAAGGTGTGTCAGACGTTCCTGTGTGTGGTTCCCTTGGCTGTTCATGGACCTCCGGAAAATCGTATAGGTCCCAAAGGGAGTGAGGGAGTATGGCAAAGCTTGGGACAACTATTCAAGTTGCTTCCTCCAGTTGTCATACTGTCCCTGCTGCACAGTGGATGATGCTCTTCATGGGTAATCTCTGTTGCTCTGTGTACATTAGAGGTAAATTGGCTTCTTATTACATCAGTCTTATGGGTCATTGGGCCGCCTCACTGATGGAAGGGGCAATGAATCTGAAGCACTGATCTGTTCAATGCTGGTGTTCCTGCTTTCACCTAATCAGCTGGAATACAAAGAATAATTTACCAGAGCGGCATGGGGCTCAACACTATGCAAGCAAACAGCCACAGTCCTGCTTCATGGCTGAGATTACAACCTTGCTGCTCTCCCCCCAGCCACTGTAGCCTAGTGAGTCTGACACTGTGATTAAAATTTAGAAACACCTCCCATATCGTTTAAAAGTCTGATTCATCCTGTGTTGCTAAGTGCACACTAGTAGTCTTAGTGTCAGGTTTGTGTTTTTTTTATACTTCGATGTACCACTGGAGGAAGCACTGTTGCTAAGTGCACACTAGTAGTCTTAGTGTCAGGTTTGTGTTTTTTTTATACTTCGATGTACCACTGGAGGCTTAGAGATGTAAAATTTTAAAAAGGGAAAAAGGGGAAAAAGAAAAATACATCAAAAATTCTATAGTTTACACACAAATGAACTGGAGTTCAAGATCACAGTCGTTATGGCTGCTTGGTTTATTCATTAGGGGTAACAGCACCCTCTTCCATTCTGTCCTGAATGAATTCACTCAGAAGAGTCTCAAAATCCAGAAACCTGTGCAATTAGCATTCAGAAAGGACATGACAGCAGTAGGACAGGGCATAAGGACAGATCAGCAGTTGATCCAACTCGCTTTGTTGGAGCGAGTCCAGAGGAGGCCAGGAAGATGCTCAGAGGGCTGGAGCACTTCCAGACAGGCTGGAAGAAATAGGGCTTGTTCAGCCTGGGGAAGAGAAGGCTCTGAGGAGAACTTATAGCACCTTCCAGTACCTGAAGGGGCTACAAGGAAGCTGGGGGGAGACTTTTGACAAGGGCCTGTAGTGACAGGACAAGGGGTGATGGGTTTAAATTGAAAGTGGGGAGGTTTAGATTAGATATCAGGAAGAAATTCTTCACAGAGAGGGTGGTGAGGCACTAGGACAGGTTGCCCAGAGAAGCTGTGGATGCCCCATCCCTGGAAGTGTTCAAGGCCAGGCTGGATGAGGCTTTGAGCAACCTGGTCTAGTGGAAGGTGTCCCTGCCCGTGGCAGTGGGGTTGGAATTAGATAATCTTTAAGGTGCCTTCCAACACAAACCATTCTGTGATTCTGTGATTAGTTG
>NW_010224137.1:2575-10513 GCF_000690775.1 Eurypyga helias
GACCAACAGCCTTCTCCATTTCTCTGTACTAATACCAACGTGAAGAGTAGCCTTACAGTACTTTTCCTGAGTAAGGACTACACTGATTTGCTCTGCGTCTGATTTTGCCCAGGTCAGAGCAAGGACTTCATAGGGTGGAACACCATCTGGGCTGGGGTGGAGGTAGAGCATGGAAAGAAAACACACCTGCTGTACCAGAAGCACTGTAGACGCGTCCTTATGTTCAGTAGAGGGCAACTGGTCAGCTTCCAGTGGACCTGAGCCATTGCAGACATAACTGGGTAACATGCTCTATGTGTTGCTGAAGCTGAAGTGACACTATTATTAGCATGGGCCAGGAAATGTCTGTTCTGTCTCTCCTTGCTAAGAGACAAAAGTACTTAATTTTGGGATATGTTTCTTAGCTACTCCCTTCCAAGGGATTCATGACGGATTTAGTGGGATGTTAAATGTCTTGAATTATTCTTTGAGGTTAATTAAACTTAATTTCTAGGACAGGTTTGAAGATGACAGGCCAGATCTCTGAAGGACACATGCCTTCTGTTCCCTCAATTAGTTGAATGCATGTTAACTGATGTTTTGGTAATACCTCCTAGAGCTGCTATTTTAAGGTGAAGCATAGAATTGTCTTTGCAATGTTGCCTGACAGGCCCTTTCAACTTATCAACTCAATGTGTCTATTCTGGAGTGAAAGCTTTGTTTTTTTTCTTTATGGCACTTAGTGGCTGAACCTTAAAAATAAGGATTAAGGGTGGTAAAAATAGAAGATTACTCAATTATTATGTAACAAATATGAGAAGTTCCAGCTTCAGAGGATTCCAAAAAAGGGTGGGAACAAGCAGAAGAAAAATCAAGAATTTCAAGGAAATATAATCTGGTTTTCAACAGGCTTCTTCTAAAAGAAAGGGAGATCATGAGAATGAACAATTTCTAACTTTTAAATACCACAGGTTAACCAGTCATAACTTAATTCGGAGCGAAGTAAAGGGATACATGTGTTAGTATGCCTGTGCACTGTACTTTTATTAATCTGATTCATCAGTAGTTGTAGGAGCTAGTTTGAATTTCATGGAATAAGTAAGATCAGAGTAGGTTGGATGAGAGTTTTTTTTCTTTGCTGTGAAATTTTTACTTTACAAATATAACAGAGGATGAACATACCTTGGACCAAAACAACTGCTGAAGCAATTTTTCCTTCTAGTCCCCCTACTACATGGCTTCACAATATTAATAACATCCAGTTTTTAGTGAAATAACTTTAAGTAAATTAAAAAATCCGACTTCTGAAATCATGTTCTCCTCTTTCCAATAAGCCAAACAAAGGCTTAATGATCAGGAAATGGAAGAGAATTTTTTTATTTTTGTAGTGAATGGAAATTTTTCTCTTCCCTTTACTCTGCACCCTCCCTTTTGTTGGAAAAGGATTGATTAGTATTGAAAAAATGGGAGACTGATCAGAGGAGAAAACTACTGAGCTGAGATTCTATTTAGAAAGATAAAGCAATTTTTTCCCTCCACTGGAAAAACATGGAGAGTTGAAAACTGTGCAAAATGTGAACTATTTTCCCTCTGAAACATGCCACTGAATTCCTCCCTTTTCCTTCGACCTTCATCTGCTCTGGTTAACGTGCAAGCTTTCTTGATGCCATAGTATGATCGTGAAGGAATGGTCTAAATGTTTATTACAGACTTTAAATTTAGTCCTCTACTTCTGTGTGCAAGTCATACAGTTTCACTTATCAGTTGTTCTCTGGAAAGAGCTCTGAAAGAAGTAAGCAAAGGAAGGCAGGAGAAACAGCTTCCAGGACCATGGGCTGCCAAACACACACATGTGAGCTTGTTTTTGAAACTGTTCTTGTTCTTTAAGGCCTCATAACTTCTGAAGGTTCCCTCTTATTACTGGCCCTGTGCTCCTTATCTGAAAAAATGAATAATTTGTGAGGATGTCTGCTCAGACAGAGGGGAGGTTTCATGGATCAAGCTGAGATGGAACAAGGGGAGCTCACTGCTGCCAGGCTGGAGGTTCCATTTCCTGTTCCACTCCGCACTAGCTCCCTGGAAATGTGCTCCTGCTATTCCTCATGTGCTGTCACAAGAGCTCATCTAATCTGACTGAGCCAGGTCTGTCTAACTCCAACATTTCACATGGGTAGGAGTCTTTTTTCCTGCCTTTGGGGAGCACTACCAGCTCATGGAGCACTCAGGAAAGCATGAGCCCAAGGCAGTACTTGAGCATTGAGGACATGGGAGTCCTGGCTGCTTCTTTCAGAAATCCCTTAGATTTGACTAGATTAGCTGTAGCATAACTCTTTATAAATTAACTTACCCAAACAGCTACTCTATTTTCTTCAAAACTGAAGCAGTTTTGGAAGGTGATCAATGGGAGCAGAGATGCATCAGCTAATCCAAATGTGAAAGTAATAATGACAAAACTTAATTTTTCTACAGTCACCTTCATGTTTCTCCCATGTTAATTAAGACTTCAAAACTCTTGCCAGTTAACTGAGGTGTGAGAATATGAAGAATCAAGCCCAAGGTCACAAATGAAGGAACCAGTGGCTCCCAGGAGTCTCTGCCTTGCAACATCAAACTTCCCTGCTGGAGTTAAAGAAAACAACAGTGCTGCTTAATTGAGTTGGCATTCTGTGCCCCATTCTGTTCCCCGGAAACCGCAGAAGTCGAGTATCAGTAAAGGTGAAATACTCCTTCTCTCTGATCCAGGATTTGATTTGAACCAGATGTCCTTTTTGGTCCCTAATGAAGGCTCGTTCCCTTTGGGAATAACTCCTTGGCATATCAAAAATTCTTCAGGAGGAAATGCTACTGGGCTTGGCAGGTCCCAAGAGGAAGATAAATAAAGTCAGAGACAGTGAGAGGTGATGTTTCAAAGCGGGGCCAGGCTGTCTTGGGAACCTTTTCTACCCTGCAGCTGAAGCCTCCATCATCTGAAATTCAGCATCCTTGGGTGCCGCTGGTAGTGTTTATTTATTTTTGAGCGACATCTTATGCTTTAAATTTCAGAAATGGGGAGTACTTTGCAGATTACCCATGAGAAATTGTCTCCTTTCCCAGGCACTGCCCAAGAAGCAGGTTTGTTGTTTTGTTTTCTTTTTTAATGTGACTGTTGGCTGTCATTGTTGATCTTTCACTGGCAACCTTTCAGTCCCAGTACTCCCTCCAATCTGCAGTTAGTTAACTGTGAATATATTTAATTAAAGCTGCATCTCACAGCAGGGGAAGTATTAGCAGTCTGTATATCATTAGGATTTTTTTGGTTTTATTAGTCTTAGAGTGTTTTAGGACTCTCACTATAAAAATATCATGACATCCCCATCTGCTTTCTCTTGACAGAAGCTGTAGCCAGCTACAAAATGTAGACTTTGTGCAGTCTGTGAGCTGAGAGAAACTGTTCCCTCATCAACCTTGTCTTAAGTGCAAAGCACTGTGACTGCAGTCATGCTTTAGGTTTGTGTCACCAGATTTTGTACTTCCTCATGTAAAATGCTTCACTGATGAGCGTTAAAGTAACACCTGTCAGTGACTTGTGCCAGCGCAGTCAACAGAAAGTGGGAAAGAGGGAATATGGAACAGAGAAGACGACATATAGAGATTTGGAGGCTCCAGTCAAAACCAAACAATGTTACCGTATAAGCTAATATAGGGAAAAAAGTTTTTCCTTGGGTATGCAATGACCTCATTTGCTTCCCACTCCTCTGCCCCCCTCTCTTCCAAACACACTCAAGAAGCTGCCATTGGGGTTCCCTGGCTTGGAGTTGAACACCTACCTGCTGGTTCAGGGCATGCTCTTTCACCTGTAAATCCCAGAATCCTTCCAAACCAAATATGCATCCCCTGGCATTACAGCCTCTATCTTTTGCTGCTTTATCAATGAACCAGAAAACATTGTCACAATATTTTTCACCTTATACTACCTTTGGTGACATTCATTTGATAGTAAGAACATAAGGCAGCCCCTACATTTACTGGGAATTTAGAAATGGCATCAAATGTGCTTGCAACCTTAAGAAGAGAAAGTAGCAAAAGACTGAAATGACTGTTAGAAATTGTCATTGATTTTGATGCTTTAGAACTTTCATTTTACCTAGATCCATTGCTATGCAGCAGGTCACTAATAGGAGATCATTGTTAATATAGTAAGATGAATAGGTTTCTTTACAGGTTGCATCTGAGTGTAATAGAAATTCAAATTGGTGCAAAAATGTAGCAAAGCTTTGTTAAATCACAGTTTATTGAAAATAATAAACTCTTGTCTGAAGCTAAAGCCTTGCCATCTTAGCTCTACAAATGACTGCCATGATACTTTCATAGTGACAGTCCTAAAACACTCTAAGTAATAAACATGGTAAAGGGGTTCTGGATGCCTGCAGAAGTGGGTGGATATGAAGGGGTCAAAGTCAAAGAATTATTCATGCAGATACACAATTTCCAGGTTCCTTCTCAAGTTTATGTTGTTCATCCTTTCCTTTTCTAGTGCTTCTTTCTGTCAAATCCACGCAGTGATTGGCAGTAGGGTAGGTACTGCTTTTCAACACCACCATGATATTCGAGTGCGCCAGCAGGCTTTAGTTATCCTGACTGACCTCACCGTGGGACCTCCACTCCATGCACCTTCTGTCCAGGAACTCTCTTTAAGCTCAGGTGTGTCTTCATGCCTTGCTTGAGATACACTGTGTGTATACATTTGTAGCCCTGTCTCTTGTGTGGATTTTGGACCTATCTTGCTGACTTGTCCCTAGTCTTGTCTCCAGCCTGTCTCTTGCTGCTCTGAACCCCTTAGATAGATTCTGGACCAAAATCTTTGTCTGGGACTTCTAATGGATCCTGCTATCAGCATCCTGCTCTGCTCCATGCCTCTGCTGCAGCCACCTGCAGCTCCCAGCTCATTCTCCCTTGTGCAGCAGCTCTTGCTGCTCCCTGACATGGGAAACACTTTTTTTTCTTTCCCCCCCCCCCAAATTCTGAGTACAAGCCTAGGTATTGTCTTACAAACAGCCAGAACTCAAGTACCATTCAATCAATATCTGGATTAAACTGCTTATGAAAATTAAAATTATCAGGACTGACGTGAAAGCTAATCCCAAAATGTTTAGAATCTATGGGATTGTATATATGGGGAGAATGAGATATATTTCATTCCAGAATTCTGATATTCTGGTTGCATAAGAAGGACATGGACCTGTTGGAGTAAGTCCAGAGGAGGGCCACGATGATCAGCGGGCTGGAGCACCTCTGTTATGAAGATAAACTGAGAGAGTTGGGCTTGTTCATCCTGGAGAAGTCTTGGGGGAGACCTTATAGCACCTTCCAGTACCTGAAGGGGCCTACAAGGAAGCTGTGGGGGAGTTTTTACAAGGGTCTGTAGTGACAGGACAAGGGGTAATGGGTTTAAATTGAAAGTGGGGAGGTTTAGATAGGACGTCAGGAAGAAATTATTCCTGGAGAGGGTGGTGAGGCACAGGCTTCAAGGCCAGGCTGGATGAGGCTTTGAGCAACCTGGTCTAGTGGAAGGTGTCCCTGCCCATGGCAGGGTGTTGGAACTAGATGGCCTTTAAGGTCCATTCCAACCTAAACCACCCTGTGATTCTATGAGTGTATTAGTGAGGATTATTGCCGTATGATGGGTGAAGAAAGGGGAGATAAAACTTGAGTTTGGTTGTATGAAAGAATCTACAGTGTAATTTGAAGAAGAAAATCCTTTACCAATGGCGTGGCATGTGGGAAATGGAGAATGAGCAACATGAATTTCCCAAGAGCAAACAATATTCAGTAACCCAACTGTTTGCCCTGATAAGATTTCTGGGTTTTGCTAAATAAAGGAAATGCAATAAATTTCCCTTATCTGGACTTCAGTAAAGAATTTTAAATCAACAAACACAATGTTGTGATATATTGGACAACATATTTCCACCAGAGAGAAGAAAGTATTAATGCCATTGACCAAGGCTCTGGAAACCTGTCTGTGATTGTGGTCTCTTCCCAGCAAGGAGTCATAACCCAGCCTTAGTACACATCTGGGATGCAAGACTTCAGATCACCCCAGAGAATATCCCTCCTCCATGTTAGGTGTAGCAAAGCATAGCTTAAGTGGACAGGCCATGGTGTTGGGAAGGAACAACTGACAAAAAGAGAAATTAAACTAAAAGAGAATATTGGAACAAATTTAGGATGGATTTCAGAGAACATAAATACATTTAAGCTGGATAAAAAGGAAAATATCTAGGTTTCTGAAGAATGAAGCTGTGCGATGATCATTCAGTAGTAACAGGAGGAGAACTGAAATTGGAATAATTTTTAAGCCAGAGCTCAATCAGTTTATTAAATAAACCTCCCTTAGTGGTTCGTCAAAGGTCTGAGTACAGTAACTGAAGAGGTTCCTGCCATTCATGTTGGTTTTTTCCAGTGGACTCAGAATGGATTGATTTTGACAGAGAAAAAGACTATTCAGTGACTCTGACAACTGTTGTTTTGACTTTATACTTGTATATGGTCTATTTTTTACTACTGTTTCCTTCAATTTCCCACAGAAAATTTCAGGCTATTTAATCTTTCCCTGAATAATGAGAAATATCTTTGTTATGCTGAATTAGCTGGTCCTGTGTTGTTGGTTAATGGATGACTTATGGAGACAGAGATCTTTTTCTATTATTGAGTGGTGGTAAGACTGTGTCCATTGTGATATACAGAAATTCAACACACATCACAGTGATGTTCTCTTCTCCAAAAAGATGATTGTACCTGTTTTCACAGATACTTAAAAATTCTTTCCTGTTTGCCAGCCTTCTAGGAAGTTACAATTTCTGGTGTCTTCTTGCAGCATTTGAAGAATTACAGCAGCAATATACAGCTAAGGCAAAGATCTAATAGAGCAAAATGCTAACTAGCCCAATTGTCTCCTTTTAATACATAAACAAGGGAACAAATTGAGCTTACAATTTTCTGTTTAAGAGAACAACATCTCTTCAAGTACTAACATGAGCTATGATGAAGCGTATCATAAACAAACCATGATGGGTTAGTTAAAATTTTTCAAACTATGAGTGATCTGATAAGTAGTTGCAGCTTTTTATGTTCAAGGACCTGACATTTCTTTAAAAGCAAAGACAAAAATATTTTGTTTCTTATTCCCATGAAATGAACCAATTAAGGTCCACAAAACTGAAATAGTTTGTTTCACAGTCACACCAAGAATTAGTATCAGTGTGTTGTGGTATACAGGGGTTTGATTATTAAGTCTTTTGCTTGAGGAAGTTTTACTTATCAACAGAATTTTCTGCTTTCACACTACTGTAAAGAAACAAACTTAAAAAGATGTTTGAGATATTTCCACTTGCAATTTTTGCCTGCGCTTGAGCTCAGCCAACAAGCCAGTGATACAGAGGATACCACCGGAATATTGCTGCTCTTTTTTTTGATAAGTCCTTAAAAGCAAATATAAAACCTCAAAGAATTGCCAAGAATGGACCTATTAAATCTCCAATAATATTAACAAACTGAGGTTTCTTTTGCTGAAGGGAAAGTAGAACTTTGTTCATAGTCTCTTAAGCCTGAAAATGTAACATGAGAAAACTGAAGCACAGAAATGTACCACGTGAATTTCCATGAAAATGTGCATCATAGGTCCAAGGCAACATTTTTTTTAAAATGCTGAGGATCTTACAGTTCTCCAAATCTGAGAAAATATAGCTTGAGCCCCAGGGACAACTTAGACTTAACAGTATCTTCCAGAGAGAAGATTTTTATTCAGGTCCAGTGCAAAAATCTCCTCAGGTATGTGTGCGGGAGTATCAGGGACGTAGAACAAGAGCATTAATTACCACAGGATCTGCCTGGCGGAGGAGGAGCCACTGCTCATTGGGACATTGGGAGCTGGAGCAGTGGGAGGAAGGCAAATTGACATAGAATCACAGAATGGTTAGG
>NW_010224138.1:0-10185 GCF_000690775.1 Eurypyga helias
CGTTGGTGGGGGCATCGCTGTGATTCCTTGGTGGTGCAGTCAGTTTCTCTTTCTTCCTGGGTTGGCTTTTTTTTTTTTTTTGCACTCAGTGTAGGTATTACATGCACTGGTATTTGTCATAATAATTTGAGGCTACTTCAGTAAAATTTTCTTGTAGTTGCAGTTCACTTTTGTTTGCAGTACTAGCTCTTCAAGAGTTCTGGGATGCAGGCTGTACTGTCTTTTGCCTTCGTCATGTTTAGATTACATGAATGAGCTTTCTTCTAGGTTATTTTATTCTGTTTTCCACTCATACTCTGTTTTTCTTAAATGTCCACATGGTATAGTGATGGAACTTGTAGCCCTGATCTTTAGTTTGGACATCTATAATTACAACACTTGTGTTTTCCCTTCTTTCTAGAGACAGCTTTCAATGGAACAGCAGATTGAATGAATTGTCTTCATATTTGGGTGATGGATAAATTCTGAGAGCATACAAGTGACTCTTTCCTGATCTGAGTAATTTAAGCATAAAGACATGTTTATGTAGGAAATCAAAAATAGCAGAGCAAAAGGTATGTAGCTGAATCACAAAGTGTACTTGCTCCTTGGTTTCTGTGTGTATGGTATTAAACTGCGTAACATGAAATGGAAATGACAGATTCCCTGTAAGTACTTAATGGACATAATATTAATCCAGTGTTTGATCTGAAATCCTGGCCGTACAATATTACTGCAAGAATGTCAGATGGAAAGTTTATTGCGTTTCTGCAATTGCTTTGAGTTTCGTTCATTGCACTTAATGGAAAGAGATGCATATTGCTTTTTATAATTTAGGTGCTGTGTCAAAGCAAATTAGTGAGGGAATTATTAGACGCTGTATTTTATAATACAGACAATATCTAGAATAGAAGTTAAATATTCTTTGTAATGATGTAACGAATTCTAATGTCTGTGGTGTTTCGCATAATAAATCCTGCTGTGTGATGCTTGGTGGTATCAGCTATCTGACCTTTTGTCAGTTGAAATCAGGCTGTAGTTTCACTGGAACTTGAAGCTGGCACAAGTAAAAGAAGCACTTGTGTTTCTCCACGGTGACCCAAACATGCACATCTGCATGGTGAAATTGTTGGGGAACTCATCTCATTTAAAAAAAAAAAAAAATGTTTTTTCTTGCAATAAAGAAAATTCTACTGCAAATCTATTCTTGCAGTAGAATCAGCGCCGTGAGGTGGTTTATTGTTGTGCTGTGCAAAGAGCTTCTTGAAATGAGGAGGGTGAGACACAAATGGAAGAGGCAGAGGGAGGAAAAACTACTCCTTTCCATTGCAGCACTAGTTCTTATGACTGAAGTTGTAATTTTACAGTCTTTATTTCATTCAGTTCTCTGTAGATTCTCCTATTTACGTTAAAACATTTAAAGAGAGAATGTGGAGCAAGATCCACAGAGAACCTTGGGGATGAGCCTGTAGGCTTTAACGAGGGTACCCCATAAGACTCTGAGGGTGTGCATTGCGCAGCTGGAACCGGTGTGCTGATCTGTTCAGTTTTCTCATGGACCAGGACATCTCCCTTGCAGGACACAGAACATGTTAGGAACTGTCAGGCTGACCTGCTCTCCTGCATCATCCCATCTGTCCTGTGGGACAAGGGAGTGCTCACTCATTATCGTTAAATGTATCTGTGTCTTGAGGTGTTCTGGTGTCCAAGCTCCCAGTGTGCTTCATCGCTGCACAGTCAATTTAGTCTCAAATCATGACATGTGGTATCACCTTTGGACATGTGTGTTCTCTAATGCTGGTCATTCTTTCCTTTCCTGTAACCCACCCCATGTAAAAAATCCCCATATTTATTTTAATAAATAAACTCAGCCTACTCTTAGGCCATGTGTCATGCAGTGATCTGTCTTCAGCAGTGGATATTAATAACAGTTAATGCCTCTGAATTTTGATTGAACTAGTGAGATGCTATTGTTTGCCATCCTTCCGAGGAAGGAGCTCTGGAATAAATTTTAGTAAACAAAATTCTCTGAGCAGAAGTACGTACTCCATTTCAGAAACTTTCAGACATCAGAAAACTATGCAGCTGATGTTAGTTTTAGCCTGTTTTGGACACTTACCAGTAGGTGACTTAACTACTGACGAATAAAAAGATAGTGAATTGCCTTTCTGTAAACAGGACCTTGCTTCTGCTTTGGGCGAAAGTATACGAACTTCCGTGTTTTGTGTAGTGCTTTGGGACTGTAGGTATGAAGAACGTAATCTGTACTTTTGAGGGAATAAAAACCATACCCTAAGGTTGCAGTTACAGAAAACACAAGATTTTTGGGTAATCTTGATGCCTGTTGTTTCAGTTTTATGTGACTTCAGTAGACATTGTTACTGTTGAAAGATTGGTTTCTGACCACGTTAGGGCAGGAAGTCTATGTTATCTATTCATTTGTAGAGGAAATATATATGAATGTTCTCTCTATAATTGTTATCTTTTACTAGTAAATAACAGCATTTTGTTTACTGTGATTACATTGCCTCACATAAAGCAGGGTGGCTGTCGGCAACAAATAGCACAAGGAACAGTTCTATGAATCTGAATTTTCCACTGTTGTACTTTGATGTGTTCTGCATATTAATTTCCTGGGCATTTGTCAACCACATTTAATTAATACATTTTGGTTTTGGCTCTGCAGTTCGGTCAGACCTGTGTTGATGCTGCTGATCATACTATGACAGTTACATACTTTTAACAACTTAATCTTTGACTCCATTACTAACCAAAAGCAATTCTATCAATCTCAGCAAATTCACTGAGATTTCAGTTCTGAAAAAACTATTAGTTTGTTGCAACGTTTGCTATGATCTTATTTCTTTCACCAAAGTAAATAAATTGGTATATCTGTGCTGTATTCTTTAGGTGTGTTTTTTTCATCTAGCTGAAACCTCCATTCTTTTATTACTTTCATTTTGCAGTACTCATGGGTAAGAGAAAGGAAGAAAGTATTGCAAGGCCTGGGTCCCGCAAAAGACAGAGACAGGAATACACAGATGAACATAGCGATGAGTCTAACGAAGAGGAAAAGTTGCAGTCACCAGCTGATAGTAATGTCTCTTCACTGTCTGTAAGTGTTTAAAAACTTGGGGGGAGAAGATAAAAGAAAAAAAGTTGATGTAAAAAAAGTTTTGTGTTTGTTTGACCTTGAAATAAATGTCTTGACTGTAGGCTTCAGTGGAACCAATATGAAAGAGGCTAGAGGTAATGGCAGTGATGAGGACTCCTGCATGAGTTCAGCCTCACCTTGTGTCTTTTGAGTCAAGTAGTTGCAGCAGTCGTTCATGAAATAACAGCATTCTGGTTTTATAGAATGAGTACTACTGAAGTTGTCCAACAACCAAATAGGGGAAACACATTTTGTTTAGTAGAAGTATGGTATATTTGGTTTATGGTTGTGGTAAAAGCAGAGAAAATATTTGGAAAACAAATTATTTCCTAGAAGCACCACCAAATACTTGTTTGTTTTGCATGGCTGACACTTTCAAACTACTGAAAATTCTCATGTTTGAAATGTGTATTTTGATGGATACAAAACATGGAAACAGGAATACCCTTTTTTCTGCTTTTCTTTAGTTTAATTCTGATTTGATGGAGGATTTTTAATAAAACAATATCTGAGATTGCAGATACTGTCTTGTGTATTATAAGACACAGTGGTAGATTTTTTTCTTGTACACAGGAGCATTATACCTCACTTATTTTCTTGAACTATTCTGCGTCATCGGTTTGTTTATTTTTTCCTGAGGACTTTGCTTTCTTAGAAAGCATTGCTTTTCTGAAGCACTGACTAACTAAAATTTCCTGTCAAAACCATACTTCACCAGTTGAACAGTGGGCGGTCCCATTTCTAGATTAATTTCCTCCTTGATCTAATTTCATTCTCCTCATTCTAAGCTGTGCTGAGAATTCTCATTTATAGTAGTATTTAAGTAACAAAAGAGTCTTTCTATCATGCTTTCTATTACTGCTCTGATAACTGTATACAATCTAAGATCTTAATCTTTTGTATTAATTATAAGTTATGAGAAGTGAAAGTTACTATGGGTGGGTAATCAACTTTGGTAACTTTTCCTCTTATGATGTAACTGCTGTGTAGCAAGCAACTCTTCATAATGTCATGAAACCCTTCTGATTTCCTTGTAGCTTGTAACCATTGATGTTTTATAACATGCTGCTGTTTGAATTCTCATTAAAATGCATACATAACACCAGGTTTAATTGCTAATTCTTTAGACTGCAGGGGAAGTTGGGATAATTGAAAGTATCCAGCTGAAGAACTTTATGTGCCATTCGATGTTGGGACCTTTTCAGTTTGGATCAAATGTCAATTTTGTTGTTGGAAACAATGGAAGTAAGTATTACTTGTATCATTCCTTTGTCAAAGAACAGTTTTCTTAATTTAGAAGATGTAATTTTTATTTGAAAAAGGATTGCTAGCCATCTTTTGGGAATGGAGATGGATTCAGTTTTGGGTTTGGGAACACACAGGTTTACCCCAGTAGTTCAAGGCTGGTGAACCTTAGGTCTTAAATTTGGAGATTGTCAAAAGATAATGTGAATTTAGATTTTTTTCATAGCCAAATCATACTTAAATTTATATTTAAACTAAATGTATGTTAATTATTAAATACACAGTAATTGTCCGAGTATATGTCATGTAGCAACTGTTATAGAAAGAAGTGATATCTATGCAAGTTTACTTCTTTTGGAGAGAGAATTTCAAAGATTAAGCATAAATTTTGAAAGAGTGCTTAAAATGTTTCAGATACATAAAAGGTAATATGTGTTTGATTTCTTTTGATGTATATGTGTTTTTTGTATGCTTGTAAGGAAGGGGAGATTCTTTCCTCCTGAGACGGGGTATCTTGTTGAATGTCAGTTGCTAAATAGATCACAGAATCACAGAATGGTTTGGGTTGGAAGGGCCCCTCATCTAGTCCCAACCCCCCTGCCATGGGCAGGGACACCTTCCACTAGACCAGGTTGCTCAAAGCCTCATCCAGCCTGGCCTTGAACACTTCCAGGGATGGGGCATCCACAACATCTCTGGGCAACCTGTTCCAGTGCTTCAGCACCCTCTCTGTGAAGAATGTCTTCCTGATATGTGATCTAAACCTCCCTGCTTTCAATTTAAACCCTTTACCCCTTGTCCTGTCACTACAGGCCCTTGTAAAAAGTCCCCTCCCAGCTTCCTTGTAGGCCCCCTTCAGGTACTGGAAGGCTGCAATAAGGTCTCCCCAGAACCTGCTCTTCTCCAGGCTGAACGAGCCCAACTCTCTCAGCCTTTCATCACAAGAGAGGTGCTTCAGCCCTCTGATCATCTTCGTGGCCTCCTCTGGACTCACTCCAACCGGTCTATATCCTTCTGATATTGAGGGCTCCACAGCTGGATGCAGCACTCCAGGTGGGGTCTCACAAGAGCAGAGTAGAGGGGGAGAATCACCTCCCTCAACCTGCTGGCCACACAGAACAGAAGTTTGGCTCAGCAGGTGTGGTTTTGTTGGTTTGTTTTGTTGGTTTTGGTTTTTTGCATGTGGGTGGGAGAACCTTGCAAGCAGTGGATGTTTTTCTAAAATTATTGCTATTTTATGTCTGTTCAATAAAGACAGAATTTGGACTTTAAGTGTATGAATATGTAAACAATCAAACAAAAATCTGTAATGTGGGTAAACGGGATAAAGAGTTACAAGAACTTATTTTACAAAACCTCTATGCTTCTGTTACAGGTGGAAAAAGTTCTGTGTTAACGGCTCTTATTGTTGGACTGGGCGGAAAAGCCACTGCAACTAATCGAGGCTCCTCATTAAAAATGTTCGTACGAGATGGAGAGACGTAAGTAAAACTTCTCAAGTTTTAAGGTCAAGCATGTTGTTTAGTGACTGTGATTCGGGATAGCTGATCAGTTTTCTGTTCACCTTTGTTTTCTCTGTTCTCTTATTGGATCTACTAGATTTGAATAAAAGGCATAACGTGTAAGAGATCATACTTAAGCAAAAACCTCCAAAACGATAGATGAAAACACATTAGAATTTTTATCAGTAATTTGCAACTAGTATACCATTATCTGAACTAGCTAACATAGTGTCCTGCATATTGCCCAGCTCTTGTGTATTACTTCCATGATGTACTGGATTATCCTGCAGAAGAATTGAGTTCATTAGGAAAAAAAAAATCATAGGAAAATACTTACTGTTTTGTGAGCAGTGAGGTTAATTCTTTTTCTGTCTTTCTGGTGACATGAATGAATATACAGTAGAAAGACCTTGACACACAGGTGGATTATTAAAGATGAAGGAAGTGGACTCATGCCTGCTGCAAGAACGGGGATAACATGTTAAGGGATTCAATAAAAAGATAGGAGAAGATGTTTTAAAAGTTTACATTTAACTGTAACTCAGCTGTACAGCTGTTTACAGCTGTAATTCAGCCCCAGGCTTTTCCTTTCAGAGGTCCTTGGAGTAAAATTGTTGACAGCAGCTGGCTGTGTTATAACATAGTAACAATAACTTAATGTTCCAGCATTCACTTGAGAGACTGAAAGTCTGAATTCAGACCTGACACCAGATGTCATCTTGTCTAGAAAAATACCTTAAGCATTCTGCTCTAGATTACTTTGTTTAGGGATGGCTGTAGAAGCTAAGCAACTGTTTTCTACAGAAGCCAGTTTGAGGACAGGAGAACAACCAAAAAGCAACTTAATTCTGCAACCTAAAGATGGGGGCACTTAGATGGGAAGGGAAAGTGGGGAAAATCTGCTCTCACGAGTCTTAGCTTTTGGCTCATGATCTGAAGCATAGAAGGTGCAAACAGGTCAGTGTATGGCAACCTTTCTGGCCTTGTGTCTGGTGTTTTGGCTCAAAACCCATAAATATATCTTGTTCTGATTAGTATTACGACGGACTTCCAGTTGTAACCTGTACAAGATGCAACAGTTTTTGATGTTCTGATTGTTTTTTCAATTTGGAACTAATTTAGGTTGTCTTTTTTTATTATTTTAATTTTATAGTTCTGCAGATATTTCCATAACACTGCGAAACCAAGGTAGAGATGCATATAAACCGGATGTGTACGGTGGTTCTATTATTGTAAATCAGCACATTAATCTGGATGGAAGCAGAAGCTATAGACTGAAAAGCAAATCTGGTTGGTGGTAGTTTGTTTTGTTCTCAGTTTTAGAAGCTCTTGAAATGTTTCTGTTGCTTTAAATGCCATGATATTAGTAAAGGATGATGTTTCTCATTTTAGTCATGATTGAAGGATGATGTCCATATTTTTTTTTTTTTTTACTACAGACTAAGAATATTTTAGCATGTCAGTAGCAGTTGTGTCAAGTTCTGTGTGATGTGAGGTCACACAGTATTTGTCTGTATGAAAATCTGCTTGTGTGATGAGGCTAAAGATAGTTTTTACGGGTTTTTTGAGTTGAATTTGCTGATTTACCTAAATTCTGTCACTGAGGGTTTGTGAGGCAAGGAAGGATTTAATTGTCTTTCTGTGCAAATGCAAATGTATCAAAGATTAAAAAACCAGTGTTTCTCATTTAGGACTAAATCTGTGTTAAAAAACACTAAAATCTCTTTTTTTTTTTTTTTCATTTTCTAAAAATGACTAGGTTGAACAAAAGGCTTGGGCATTTTATATCTCTTTACTTTGGACCTAATGGTAATTTTTCTTTATTTTTTTCACCATTAGGGACCTTAATTTCTTCAAAGAAGGAAGAACTTTTAGGAATACTGGATCACTTTAATATACAGGTAATTGTTATAGTGTTTAAATTCTGTGCAGTTTAAGGATCAACATGTGATAATTCTTAATAAAAAGTAGTTTTCCATTTAGTTAAATGAGAGAGTTTTACCTCTTCTGTGTTCTTGCAAGATCAAGTGTAGTAGCAAAAGAAAATTGAAATTTATACCTCATATAATGCAGATTAAGATTCTGTCCCAGACAGATAAGTATTTGCTCTCATCTGTGGGCTATGAGCTGTGTAGCCTGTTAATGAAAGTCTTAGCATATGCAGGTTTCTTTCATACCTGGAGCTGCTTTTTTTCTTGCTCATTATTTCGGATTCTGCTATTGCAGAAATTTGAGTGTGATTTTGCTGCTTACATGATTAAGGAAAGATCAGGTGGTGCACATGAAGTTCAAAATACTCAGTGTGTTCAGCCTGTGCATTCGTATGTATTGATCTTATTTTGTGGAAACTTTTGTAAGAATATATGAGGAAATTCATTGCATTTATTGCAATACTTGGATCAGTTAAACAATGAGACTTTAAACAGCATTGGACAAAATTTCTAATGCTGATCTTGTTAAATGGGGAAAAAACAGGCACTGTCCTGGTGTCTGGAAACAGTTCCTTAGTTGAGCTTGTTGTGGTTCTAATTTGTACTTGATGGAGCTGGGTGTTTTAATTATTCCTTTTTTGGGGGGAGGGGGATGTTTTTAAAACAAGAGGTGAGAGGAGTAGAAATCTTAATTTTTGGATCTGCTTCTCATCTTATTACTGAGTTACTGAGCATGGAACAGGGAAATGGTTTGCTGACTTTCATGGGTGTGCAGGTACATGAGAACTTTTTTACTTAAAATGAAAGTAATTTATTTTGACAGGTAGATAATCCTGTGTCTGTTTTAACCCAAGAGATGAGTAAGCACTTTTTACAGTCTAAAAATGAAGGTGACAAGTACAAGGTAAGAAAAAATAATTTTAAAATTTTGTTTAAACATTAAGATACTGATTTCAGACTTTTAGATGTGGCATTTGGAGGAAGAAAAAAAAAAACCCAGAATTCTTAATTTTAATGACCTGTTGTGAGTTTCCTCAGGTAAGTAGCTAAGCGCCAGCACAGCTCACTGCCCTTCCCTGCTGCCCCCCACTTCAGATGAGGGAAGAGAAAAAGAGGAGTAAAAGTAAGAAAATGTAAGGGTTGAGATTTTTTTTTTTTTAAATATGAAGGGAAATAGAGAAAGAAAGCAAAACAAGAGATTTAAAGGCAATTGTTCACCACCTCCTCCCATAGGTAGACTGATGCCCAGCTAGTTCCCAAGCAAAAGATGGCTAACCCCTCTAACCTTCCTCCTTTCCCTTTCTTATTGCTGAGCATGACTGTGCTGGTTTTGGCTGGGACAGAGTTAATTTTATTCATGGCAGCTAGTATGGGGCTACGTTTTGGATCTGTGCTAAAACATGGGTGTTTTAGCTGTTGCTGCTGAGCAGTGCTTACACAGAGTCAAGATGTTTTCTGCTTCTCACCCCACCAACGAGTAGGCTGAGGGTGCACAAGAAGTTAGGAGGGGACACAGCTGGGACAGCTGACCCCAACTGACCAAAGGGACATTGACATCATGTGACGTCACGCTCAGCAGTAGGAGCTGGGGGAAGAAGGAAGGGGGGTGAAGTTTGGAGTGTTGGCATTTTGTCTTCCCAAGTCACCATTATGTGTGATGGAGCCCTGCTTTCCTGGAGGTGGCTGAACAACAGCCTGCCGCTATGAATTCCTTGTTTTGCTTTGCTTACCTGTGTGGCTTTTGCTTTACCCATTAAACTGTCTTTATCTCAACCCATGAGTTTTCTCCCTTTTACCCTTCTGATTCTCTTCTCTGTCCCACCAGGGTGTGGGGTGGGTGGGTGTGAGTGAGCCAAGTGGCTGTGTGATGCTTAGTTGTCAGTTGGGGTCAAACCACAACAGTGACTCTTTATAGAACAGAGTATCTCTGGTTAGCTGAGGGTTATCTGCCTTGTTGTATTCCCTCCCAACCTCTTGCACACCCCACCACTCCGTTCACTGGGAGGGCAGAGTGAGAAACAGGGCAGGCCTTGATGCTACACAAAGACTGTTCAGTAATAGCTAAATCGTGAGTGTGTTATCAGCATTGTTTTGATCACACGTGTAGAACACAGCACCACAACATTTGCCATGAAGAAACTTAACCCAGCCAGATCCACTGATTGTGGCAGTCATCCACTTGCAAAACATTTTTTGAAGTTTCTTTCCTCTGAAGACATTGATAAATGTTAAAAAAAAAAAAATTCAGGTCACTGCCAAGTCAGCTCATGATTCAGAAATGCCCCACGTTGGGTATCATTCAGCATGTGCAGAGGTTGGGGTGAGTGGTCCTTCTTATGGTAATTATTTGAAGTTCACTTAGATAAGCTGCTGA
>NW_010224138.1:10234-12105 GCF_000690775.1 Eurypyga helias
TTTATGAAGGCAACTCAGCTGGAACAAATGAAAGAAGATTATTCATCTATTATGAAAACTAAAGAAAATACATGTATTCAGATAGAACAAGGAGTAGAGGTATGTAAAAGTTAAAGTAATTATTAGTACAGATCTGAGCGCTAACTATAGGAGTTAAACTACATAGTTTGGATTTGATTATGTCTTCATAGAATCACAGATTTATGAAGGCAACTCAGCTGGAACAAATGAAAGAAGATTATTCATCTATTATGAAAACTAAAGAAAATACATGTATTCAGATAGAACAAGGAGTAGAGGTATGTAAAAGTTAAAGTAATTATTAGTACAGATCTGAGCGCTAACTATAGGAGTTAAACTACATAGTTTGGATTTGATTATGTCTTCATAGAATCACAGAATGGTTGAGGTTGGAAGGTACCCTAAAGACCATCTGTTCCCACCCCCCCTGCCATGGGCAGGGACACTTTCCACTAGACCAGGTTGCTCCAAGCCTCATCCAGCCTGGCCTTGAACACTTCCAGGGATGGGGCACCCACAACATCTCTGGGCAAGCTGTTCCAGTGCTTCACCACCCTCTCTGGGAAGAATTTTTTCCTGATATCTAATCTAAACCTTCCAACTTTCAATTTAAACCTGTTACCCCTTGTCCTATTTAATCTCTTAGTGACATTAAATTTATAAAAAGTAATTTTTCCCAAGATTTCATGTTATAGCACAGCTTTTTGCACTACAGTTGAACCTCTCATTTTCTTTTTTCTCTCTTTTTAAGCGTCTTCAAGAACTTAAGCTGCTTTATTGTGAAAAAAAGGAACGTTACAAAAGCATTGGGTTTGTGAACGACCTGCGAAATCGTCTTGAAGATTTGAAACATAAAATGGCATGGGCAGTGGTAAATGTTAAAAATATGTTTCTTCATATGAAACATACTTTAAATTATTCGCAGTCTGCTGCAAACATTCTCATATATGCTAATATATGCTTCTGTTTAGGTGGGTGAGATGGAAAAAGAAATACAGCCAATCAAAGAACTAATCAGAGTTGAAGAAGGAAATGCTGAGAGGTTTCGTCAGAAGATAGAAGAATGCCAGGTACATCTATGGATTAAACCATGTCACACTAGTTTTGGCTTCTTGACTCAAGAATAAAGTGAAATTTAAACTATGATTGTACTTGATCTTGTAAGCTATTGAAACTGTCCATCTTAGCTTTTCAAAACAGCAAAGAACATTCCCATTTATACACCTTTTAGCCATCTGAAACTTGACAGTAACATTTGTGTAGCACGTTTCGCCAGGTAATTACATTCAGGAGACTGTTTTCTATTGTTTAGCTGGGGCAGGGAGGGTGGGGAGAGGAGTGTGGTTTTCATGCTGATACTTTTGTTTCAGGTAAGGCCTGTATTATTTTGACTTGGAATTTGAAATGACTAGCGTTGCATATACCAGTGAACAGTAATTTACACTCTTATTCTTGAGAGTACACACTTGATGCCTATTTCTGTAACATTGGAGCATTTTTTGGAGGTCTGTCATGTAGGTTTCGTTGGGTATCACTGCCTGTAGAACAGATCAGTGTCTGATTTCAGGAGACATCTGCAAATTTAACAGACTCTTTGCTAAAACTTCCATAGGTAGCAAGGAAGAATAATTTTGCCAAACATTCAGATTCACATATGAAATATATCTTGCAGAGAAACACTAGGCATTGTTAATTTGAACTTTTCAGTCTATTGAAACTCATTCTCCAAACGTGCTGAATTGGGACTAATTTTTTCCTTGATTTTTTTTTTCTTTAATGTTTCAAAAAGAGAGTTATGTATTTGTATTACAGTTAAGAATTTTTTACTTTATAGAATCATAGAATGGTTA
>NW_010224139.1:0-334 GCF_000690775.1 Eurypyga helias
CCCCAGCCCAGCTCTTGCCCCCACCCCGTACCCCCAGAGAGCAAATCTGGGGTCACTGCCTGGCCCTGGGTGCTGGCTGCCAGCTGACGGCAGTGCCCCACGCAGGGTTTTGCTGTGCCGCAGAGGAGGGCTGCGCTGGTGGGCTGGGGAGACCCTCTTGCCTTTGGTCCCTCTGCCCCAACAGCCCCCACCCTGCCACCCCCAGCCTTGGGGATCCTGTCCTCGCGGTGCACCCCGCGGTGCAGGCTGCCACCCCAGAGCAGGCATGGAGACTGGGGGGGCTGTGAGGGCACTGCGACCCACTGGGGACCCTGGGGCCTGCTCCCAACCGCCC
>NW_010224140.1:0-239 GCF_000690775.1 Eurypyga helias
TTAAGGATTAAAGCGACAGGTGATCCTTCTCTGGTGAAAGAGATTCGCGTCCTCTGACAATGAAAGGAGGAGACAGGAAAAAAAAAAATTATAACCCCAATCCACTCAGTTTTAAGATTTTTTTTTTTTTTTTCTCCTCCTGCAATAAGCTCAGAAACCGGCGAATCGCTGCATCCCGAGAAAAAATCCTGCTTCCCTGGACAGCATCCTGCAGCAAATGCTAGCAAACGTGTTCAAAC
>NW_010224140.1:310-606 GCF_000690775.1 Eurypyga helias
CAAAGACGGTGGCGATGAACAATTTCGCTGGCGAGGTAACAAAATCCCATCCCCCAAGCGTAGACTCAAAAACTGTTTCCGCGGCTAAAGGTATTCTCTCAGTAATAATAGTAAGAAAAAGATGAGAAAGTCCGTAAGGGATGGTCTTCTCTGAAGGTTATGCTGGAAGAGTTGGGAGGAAAGCAGGAGGAGGATCTCTTGCAGGAGAGCGAAGGGGGAGAGAGGCAGAGATTCCCCCTCGTTCCTGTTTTACTGTCCTTCACCACCAGGTGACTGACTTCCCTCCTCCCGTCTCG
>NW_010224141.1:0-378 GCF_000690775.1 Eurypyga helias
TCAGAGGGGCAGTGCTTCCTGCAGTGACATTACCTTCGGGCCGCTCCTGCCCGTGAGGCCGACAATTCCCTGGTTGTTGGAGAGGGAGAGCATGTGTCACTGGGGACCAGGATGGCCTCGTGCCAGCCCCAGGCCCTAGGGTGCACCCAGACTCACCCGATCGCCCTGCTCGCCTTTGGGGCCAGCCGGCCCAGGGATGCTCAGGCCAGGGGCACCCTAGACGTGAAGAGACACAGCTTGGAGAAACAGCACGGGTACCATGAGCCTGAGGGGGGCTGTGCCATGCCCCCTGTGCCCCCTGTCTCCAGGCAGTACTCACACGGGCACCTTTATCTCCCGTGTCACCCTTGGGGCCAGGAGATCCTTCTGGTCCTGGGA
>NW_010224141.1:777-1012 GCF_000690775.1 Eurypyga helias
CTGGCAGCCCCCCCCCAGCTCGCTAGGATCCCGCTTCACCCTCCCCTTCTCCCCACGAGGGCCAGCTGGTCCCGGAGCTCCCTGTGGCAAGAGAAGAGACCTCAGGGGGATGGCGGTGCCTGGGGGTGCACACCTAGGGCACGGAAACCCCCTCCTCCCGGGGTGCGGGGCCCTCAGCACCACAGCCACTGCCCCAGCTCACCTCTCTGCCTGATGGCCCTGGGCGCCCTGGGGC
>NW_010224141.1:1083-3171 GCF_000690775.1 Eurypyga helias
ATGATGCGGCGACCACCGAGATCTACACAAGAGGAGGAAGAGGAAGGCGTCACGGGCATCCTCCCGCCCTGTGCTAGGGCATCGCCCTGCTGTGGCCAGGGCCACTCCAGCCCACCTACCTTCTCGCCCTCGGGTCCTGGCACACCACGGTCTCCCTGCAGAGTGAAGCAGAGGTTTCAGGGAGCCTTCCATGCTCTACAGTAAACCGAATCCCATCTGAGACTGCTGGGCTTTGGCAGTGACCCATGGGCACAGCCACTCCGGTGCCATCTCACCTTCTCACCCGTCTCTCCCAGCTCGCCTGGTGCCCCACGGTCTCCCTGGCATGGGGGGAAGGCAGGGTCAGGGCCAGCAGGACCCGCGGGGGACAGCATGGGTCCCGGTATGGCACGCAGACTCCTTTTGTCCTTGCCAAAGGCAAGGCATTCCTTGGGTCCCTGCACCACTCACCTTCCGGCCCTGCTCCCCCGGTGGTCCCCGAGGGCCCTGCAAAGCAGGATGAAGAAGTTGTCACCTCCAGCATGGCAAGGAAAATGCCCAGGCTGTCTGGAATGGGAGACCTCTGGGGTGCCCCCAGGGCTCAGCTTGCCGGCAAGGCCAGCTCCTCCCTGCCTCACCTGCTCTCGGGAAACTCACCCTGTCGCCTGGGTCTCCGGCACGGCCGGGCGGCCCTGGAAAACCTTCTTTGCCATCACCCTGGGGATCAAGATGACATGAGATGGGGTTGTCCATGTGACGAGGATGGGCATCCTGGATGAAGAGTGGTGTGGGGTCCAGCCCCACTGCGGAGCATCCCCACCACCCTCTTACCTTCTCTCCCTTCAAGCCAGGGGGCCCGGCAGGTCCCCGGGGCCCAGGGTCCCCAGGCAGGCCCTGCAAGAGAGGACAGCTCAGCCCCAGGGACACATGGCCACCACGGTTCTGTTCCCCTCTGCCATCCCCGCTGGCCTAGGGGCCAAACTCACCGGGGTTCCGGGCTCCCCACGAGGCACTGCCCCATCCACAAGTCCAGGAGGGCCCTGCAGAGACAGGGGTCAGTTCCTGCGTGATGGCCCCAGGGGCCTCAGTCCTTCCCAGCAGCCTGGGCGGCTGCAGTGCCCTCAGGCACCCAAGGGACCTCCTTCCAGGAGGGCAGAGGAGTCAGGGAAATGTGGAGCCACTCACCCTTTCCCCTCGGTCACCCTTCTCCCCCTGCAAGGGCAAAAAAAAAGCAAGTAAGAGCAGGTCTGAGCTCTTCCCATGCCTGCCTGGAATGGAAGGGGCATGTGCTGGACAGAGCCCATCATCAGTGGTATCTGGGCATGTGCATGTCTTGTGCCTCTCCCCACACTGCCCCACGCCAGCAACAGCCCATGTGTGCACGGGCACAGCCGGCGTGGGGCACAGCCCATGAGCCGGACCAGGAGGACAGCATGTGGGGGCAGCTTCAGGCTGCTGACTGTTCCTCTGCCTGTCTGTCCACACGCCCCCCCAGCTGTCCCGTGCAACACTGGGAATGCAGTACCTTCACAAACTCTCCTGGAGGTCCTGGTGGCCCCATGGGTCCAAGCAGACCAGGGGGGCCTGGATCACCAAAGGGCCCCCGTGGGCCGGGGCTCCCAGCGGGGCCAGGGCTGCCCTGGAGGAGAGAGATGCTGTTAGCTGGGGCTGCGGCATGGGCTGGGCATGCTGGCAGAGACCCCTTGGCATCACCACCCCCGTACTTACCGGCATGCCCGGCTCCCCTTTCTGGCCTGGCCGCCTTTGTCCTCCATCCACAATCACCCTGGGCTCTCCCTGAACGAGGAGAGGGAGGAAAAAATCAGTGTCCCCTTTTGCTCTGTTGTGTCCCCACTGCAGGATGGGGGGCACAATGCCACCGTGAGGCCAGGGGCCCAGCAGGGAGACAGGGAGACCCTGGGGTCACCCAGACTCCGAGTGCCAGCAGGTGCCAGGGGCTGAGATGTGCCTGCCAGGGACCCTGCTGCTCCCCAGGCACCCTGTGCCCATCACCTACCGGCTCACCCTTCTCCCCCTTCGGGCCAGAAAGCCCCATCGGCCCCCGCGGCCCCTGGGAAGGAAAGACAAGAATGAGAAGGAGGTGCAAGG
>NW_010224142.1:0-2501 GCF_000690775.1 Eurypyga helias
GCTCGAGGTGTGGAGATGAAGCAATTCACAGTTTGCCTGCCCCAGACTCTGCTTAGATCACCGCGAGCACTTTTTGAGCACCCGTCACTCGTGGGGAGATGCAGACACGCGTGTGTGCATACATGTACTTATATAAATCACAGACTATATCCAGTGTTCCTTATTAATTTAACACGCACACCACCCCCCCGCTTCTCGCACTGGTAGGCCTAATTTCTTCATCTTACACTAAAGGGGGAGAAAAAGAAACTGTGAACTCTAGCTGACCTGAAAAGCACGAATCTCAAATATAAAACATAAATGTGAAGGTGCTGATTTCAAAGCAAATTCGCTGTGGCACGGACAAAACCCTCTCACGGATCAGGCAGTGTGCTTTTTTTTTTTTTTTCTTGTCTATTTCCACTCGTGCCGTAAATACTGCAGATTTTTTTTTTTTTTTTAATCTGGTAGATCGAGTCCTAAAATGCCGGTTAGGTGTAAAATAGTCAGGGGAATGTGCTGAAAATCGGATTTTGAAGGGGCCGTTGAGGGCTAAGACAAGGGGGGGTGTTTAATATAAAAAAGAAGATGGTATTTTCCCTTTTGCCTGACCGTACCCTTTCCATAATAGGATGTAGCAGCATTACAGTCACAAAAGCAATGCATAAATATTTCGGCAGCTCGGAGACAGCGAACCCCGAACCTACACTATTTCAGGCCACGTTTTGCAGGAAGAGGGTGGCTTCATATTCGGATTAGGTGGAAATCTATTTCGGGGGGGGGGGACATAAATTTGGAAGTAAAGAGAAAACAGCTCTTTCTGCCCTTATTTCGTATGTACTCTCACCCTTTCTTCCGAATTAAATAGTCTAATTAAATCGGTGGAACAAAGAACCTTTTAGTCTTCGGTTTGCCTCTTCTTTTTCTTTCTTTTTTTTTAAAGGAAGGCATTTTTTTTTCCCCTGATGAACACTTAATTACTTTTTGAAAACTGTTAGGTGATCATCCAGAGCCATTAGGTCGTTTTACTTTCTCATAACTCCACAGCCCGAAACGAGGGACCGAAATAATACGGATCTGAAATTTTCTGGAAGGGTTCTAAAAAATTGTGAAAATCTCTAGGGATAATCTCAGAGCAGTTTAGGGTGGCGTATTGCACCCAGAAATGCGCTCTGCGCCGCTTTACATCGCACAACTCGGAAAACAGAAACCGGGGTATTTATTCTTTATTGTTGCAGGTCGGTGCGTTGTTTCCGTTTGTTTATCTTATTTTATTTTATTTGCTTGTTTATTGTGGGTTTTTTTTGTGCGTGTGTTTTCGGAGTTTTTTTTAGAGAGGAGGAGTAGGTGTGGGTTTTTTTTGTTTATTTGTTTGGTTTCTTTTTCATGCTCGTAAGAAAAATCTATGGCACAGCTCCTAAAGGTGTAAAATTAAGGTGCTAAATTTTCCTGTACTTACCCAATAGGTGTAATGAGAATAATTATATTTGCAGATACACTTGACATTTTAATCTGAAGAGTAGAAGGATACTGTTCAACTGTTTCATCGTTTTCGCTTCATTTTTAGCATAACTCCAAACAACTCTATTCCCCCAAAATTGTAAATCGAGTTACTTCCATGCACCCTCTCCACTGCACTCCCGCCCCTGCCCCTCGTGCCCCTTTTTTGCCTATTTACAAGAGAGGAAATCCTAATAATATTACGCTCGCTATAATTTGTCTCTTCGTAGTATTTAATTAACCCCGAAAGTTACTACCGAAATAGTCATCAGATGGTGAAATAACGCACGTAAATGTTCTGAAATACTGTTTTTTGTTAAGTGTAGTCCTTGCTAAGCCTTAGGCAGGACGTAAAATGGCCGCTTTTGGTAACTGAAAACTACATTTTCTGTCCTGTAAGCAACTCGGAACAAATGGAGGTACGGAAATCTGTTTTCAGTGTCCGAGGTCTGTACCGAAAAACAGTGACTTTAAAAGGAATAAGAGGGGAAATGTAGGATGGGGCGAACGCTTAACCCGGACTGATTTTTTAAATTTTTTTTTTTTTTCCGGGAGAATATCTCGGCGGTAAAGGGTTGCTGCGGGCAGCAGGTGGTTTCTTCTCCTTTCCCCCAAGACGGGAGCGCAACTACCAGTGTTCTTCTCAGAGCAGAGCAGCACAGGCTCGGCTGTTATTTCTGCAACTCCAGAGACGACCGCCTGCTCTTACAATTAACCCGACGTCGGTTGTCGGCAGCAGAAATGTGCAAACCAGGATTTGCTTTCGGGGGGGGGAGGAAATTTTATATGATTTCACTAACGTGACTGACAGTCCTGTCGTTTTCACGGTCCAGAAGCTTGGTGTCTGATTCGGGGGGTCAGGGACACGACGGGGCAAAGTTTGTCGTTTTTGTGCGTGTGCGTTTTCGTGGCTTTTGACAGATTTTAGCAGGGAGGGAGACGCAGACACGCCACCTGACTCCCCCGGTAACGTCTTGGCTTACAAATACGTGGACGAGTGGCTGGGAAAAGATTTTTTTCCT
>NW_010224142.1:2857-3244 GCF_000690775.1 Eurypyga helias
AGGTCGCGCGCACCAAAGACACCACACCCCCCTGCCGCTCCTCACGGCTGATCCGAAATTTTAGGATACCTGGACACACGTACCCAAGGAGGGGTTCTCCCGGGGTTCATCCCCGCGTGGGTACCACGAGCAGCGGGTGCGCGAAGGACTGGGGGTGCCCTGAGTGTGGCAAGGGGGATCATCTCCTCCCAATTTCTCAGGCTTTATGGAGTTTTGAACAAAATCCACATTTAAACTTTATTTGTGGATTACTGTTTTTTAATATATATATTTTTTTTAACCGCTCAGCAGCCCTGGGGTCCGCTCTGCACCCTGAGCGGCAGCAACACCACGGGGCGTGGGAGCCCGCCGCGGGTCCCACCCCACCGACCCCCCCCCCCCAACGCA
>NW_010224143.1:0-1150 GCF_000690775.1 Eurypyga helias
CCATTTTCAGCCCAGCGGGGTTTGCCAGCCCCCCCCTTCCCCCTCCCCGGAGCCATCTGCTGCCCCTCGCGCTTTGTAACTACCTAAAATATCAACTTAGGGACCGGAGGTGTTACGTAAGGCGCTGGGGCGGGGGGCTACTGAGCAGTGGCTCTTCCAGCTCCGCGCCTGGCTCGGTCGGCTCGGATGCTCCGTTACCCCCTGAAACTTGTGCTTCGAGTTGGTGGTGACCTGAGGGACGATAAAGGATATTTCACGTCTCCCTTTGCTGTCCCCCGGCTTCAAATCGTGGTGCGGCTCTGGGAAGCAGCATGGGGAAGTAACTGGGGTACGGATCGGGGTGGAAACGCAGCTTTTCAGGTCTTTCGCCTGGCGCTGCCGCCATCCGGCTCAACGCCGGCTGGAAGAGCAGAGGCTTTTCCTTTGGGGAAAACACCGGGGAGTTCATGCCGCTCGGCTGGCGTGAACGCCGAGGGGATCCGCTCCCGGCGGAGACGGTGGCCTCCCGACATCTTCCTTGGAAAGCTGAACGGGATTTCAGCCCGTGTTCCTTAAATCGCGGCTGACCGGTCCTCGCGCCGCTCAGGGTGCGCGTGGAAGCGCTGCTCCTGGAGTCCATGCCGGGAACGCAGCCTCCTGCCTCCTCCTTCCGTTCTCAGTCGCGCCTAGGCAGCTTGTTTCAGGTCGGATAAAGGCTCGGACGTGGCTGCTGGGTAACAACAGCGACTCGAAACGGTGTATTTAGGTGTAGAAAGGAGCGTGGGAACGTTGGGCCGCCAAGTACCTTGTGATCGCCGGGAGGAGGAAACTTCCCGTGGCGGCTGTGCCGGCGCTGAAGGGTTTGGTGCGCTTGGGAGCCTGGGAGGGTTCGTCCTCACTTGCTCAGGGATCATAATTAATGCTCCTCGGGGGCGGAGAGGTGCCGGGGGGGAGGGCAGAAGGTTGGATGAGTCTGCGTGGGTGACGTGGGGGGGATGAGCCGCCACTGTGGTACCCGTGGGGTGGGTTTGTGTCGCCTGCTGTGGCGGGCTGGGGCGCTTAGTGTCTCGGAGCTGAGGGGTTTTAGCCCTCCCGCAGTGATTTGATTATTATTTAGTCAGGAAAGTGAATTTAGGAGTTAATCAATGGATTTGTGTCCTTTCCGGGGGGG
>NW_010224143.1:1559-1830 GCF_000690775.1 Eurypyga helias
CTGGGAGAAAGGTCCCGCCACGGCGCCCATGGGCTGCAGGGGAGGCTCACGGGCAGTTCCTGTCCTTGGGGCGGGTGTCTGGAATCCGGTATTCCCTCTTTTCTGAAGCGGAGCCCCACGTGCTGCGCAGAGGCTGGATCTGCTTCGGCCAAGTGCGAAAAAGGGGCGGGAGCCCATCTCCGTGGGTGTCGGGTCCCTCCTGGGAGGGGATTTCGGACTTGAAAGAGGGCGCAGCGCCCCTCAGGAGGAATTATCCGTCCTCGCTTGGACG
>NW_010224144.1:0-30305 GCF_000690775.1 Eurypyga helias
TTTTTTTTGTAGGCATCTTCCTGTTTGGGTTTGAACAACTCCTGGGATTTTAGCTTACCTATCTTCAGTTATGAGCCCTTGTTGCATAACTGAATGAATGCCCTAGTCCTCTCTAGCTATGGACTTGCTGATCTACACACCTGATTTTGGAGGCTCTTAAATATATTTATGGACACCTGAATTAGCCACAGCTTTCCCAGTCCTTTCTGCCTGCTGGGAAATTCTTCTCATCCCCTCTCAGGCCACCTTCTTACTTAACTTGCTTCATAACTTTGCCAAGGAGCACAGCAAATAACTGTGAATACAGAAATAAAACAAATACCATCTCTTAATTTAAAATTAGCATAAACAGAGGCAATCTAAATATGCAACTGGAACAACAGGAAAATACCTTATTATTCAATGTCTTATTTCATGTTCCAACAGACAAAAGCAGACACTTCCGTTTTATATATCTCTATCTCTATCTCTATCTCTATCTCTATCTCTATCTCTATCTCTATCTCTATCTCTATCTCTATCTCTATCTCTATCTCTATATATCTATCTAAAACTGTTTGACAGACTTTTTCAACCTCAGAAATTAAACAACTAAGACAGGCATTTATGTTGGTAAGAGCAAGGTTTGGGCCTAGAGACCTGCAAAGCAACACATGCATGTGCTTCCTGATTTGCTACAGGCAAAATCAGTCAGGTGATCTTCAATAAAAGGTTTAAAGTGTCTAAGACAATCAGTCTGAGTTTGCCTGATAAGAATTAAGGTGTTGTTCCACTGTCAGGTTGGGCAATGGTTTCTGACAAGGGGTAGTCAACACACCCCTAGAGCTGGATGTGGAAAAGCAAAACATCTATCTGGCCTAAAAATGTTTGCTTTATTCAGCCTTTAGGAGTTAGTGTTACTTCCAGGTGGACCATCTGAACTTCATTTGTAGCTTAGCCTTTGGCTGTAGCAAGAGGGAAGTTGATGTTAGACATGACGGTGGGAAAATGTTCTTAGCTACATACAGATTCCATGGGGTTACTTTTAGTGCATGTGTTGGTTTTTGTACTCAGTTCCCCGGTAGATCTAGGACACTGAAGAGATTCAGTAAGGAACCTTATAGCATTATTAAAGATTTCCTCTGAGATAGGGTGCCTGACCCTGAGGGCACCACTGTGCCTTATTATCCTCAACGGTCCTCCTCGGGAACAGCCCACCCAGAACCCTGGGCTCTGTTTCGGCAGTGCCATGCCTCTTCCCAGCTCCAGAGATGCCGTGGGAGTGCCTATGTTCAGTTCATAGGCACTTCAGTTTCATGCTGAACATGAAATGAAGTAGACTTGTGGAAAGAGTCCCATCCAGGGGATGAGATTCACCCATAATTTAAGGAACCTAAATTTAGGATTTCACTCTTGAGGATCTACAAATGAACTGTGTCCCCAACACTCATATTGGTCAACATTGCTTTCCTCTCCAGTCACCTGAATGGGCACTGGAACACCAGCTCCTGTTGGGTCTCCAACAGTTGGAAACCTACTTTTAGAATCTCAAGTGCAGACAGGGAGCTGAATATAGTTGTCTGCAGAAGGGCAGTTTTGGAGACACCCTAGGCTACAAGACTTTTGCATGAGGTTCAAGAAGGCCAAGCAAGGTCCTACATCTGGGTCAGGACAATCCTCAGTATCAGTGTAGACTGGGGGGTGAATAGATTGAGAGCAGCCCTGCAGAGAAGAACAAAAAATTGACATGACCTTGCAATGTACACTTGCAGCCCAGAAAGCCAACCGTATCCTGGGCTGTATCCAGAGAAGTGTGGCCAGCAGATTGAGGGAGGGGATTCTCCCCCTCTACTCTGCTCTGGTGAGACCCCACCTGGAGTACTGCATCCAGCTGTGGAGCCCTCAACATCAGAAGGATATTGACTGGTTGGAGCAAGTCCAGAGGAGGCCACAAAGATGCTCAGAGGGCTGGAGCACCTCTGCTATGGGGACAGGCTGAAAGAGTTGGGGTTATTCAGCCTGGAGAAGAGAAGGCTCTAGGGAAAACTTAGTGCGGCCTTTCCATCTATAAAGGGGGCTTATACGAAAAATGAAGACAATCACTAAGAATGCCCTTAGTGACAGGACAAGGAGTAGTGGTTTTAAACTGAGAGAGAGTAGATTCAGATTTGACATAAGGAATAAATTCTTTATGATGAGGATGGCTCAGGGAAGCTGTGGATGCCCCACCTCTGGAAGTGTTCAAGGTCAGGTTGGACAGGGCTTTGAGCAACGTTGTCTGGCAAAAGGTGTCCCTGCCCATGGCAGGGGTGTTGGACTAGGTGATGTTTAAAGATCCCTTCCAACCCAAACCATTCTGTGATTCTATGATTTTAGGGGGTTGACAGGCACAACGCAGGACTTTGGGGTTGACCCACATGCTGGAAGAACAGGGAGGGTGCCTTATGGCATCTCAAACACACCGAGTGCCTTTGTTTAGGCAAAATTTACTCCCTTTATCAGCACTGTTACTGGGTGTTAAAGTGTTATTCAGTTCACTTTTCATCTGTTGAATATTCCTTATGTCTCCTTTGACAGTATTAACAAGATCTCCATTGACTGGAACAGGAGTTCAGATACATATATTTGATTTCCTATAAAGAGGCACCTAAATTTAACCTGTGAGTTTAATCTCATTCTTGATCTCTTTAGCAGTAAAACAATGCTAGACTATTTATAAATGTTTAGCCTAGTGGTGATTTAAAAACACACAGGCAAGTTACTATTCAATCCAAACCGCCTTAAAACAGCAAACCTTCCATTGCAAGAAGTTAAAATGTCTCATGTTTTTAAAATGAAGGGTGATATTCTCATAGATTTATAATTCCTTTATACATATATGAGGCTGAACCCTTCAGAAAAATACCAAATATATTCCAATTTTTAATGGCTTTGTAGGATCTGACTCCATAGCTATGTACAAATGTCCCCTGCTATTTGTAAAATGAAGTCCTAATCCCATTGTCAATTACAGTGTAGGCATCCTTTAGACCCTTAATGTAAATAAGGAATGCTTCCATAAATAATGGTGTGCATTCCCTCCTTCAAGGTCCTGACAAAGCTGATTGTCCATCAAGGTAATCCAAGACAGCTGTCGTAAGAACAACCTTAGGAATGTCAGTCTCATACTTTGCACAAGTTCTCTTGCTGTAATAAACACACTTCTAATTCCTTTGTTTAGACAGCAGCAGAAGGATGTGTTTCTGCATTTCAGTAAGTGTATGTAATTCGATTAACAGCAAGAGAGATTGGAATGTGCAGCAAGAGAGGCTGTATCCTAAGGCACTCATCTCTCATCTCTGCCCGAGAATTGCACTGTATTCATCTAGGAATATAGAAACTTCATCCTGGTCTCTTTCTGTAAATTATCTATAAACTGGTAACTAACAAGTGCCTTTTTCTCAGAGATATTTTTATGATCATTTTCTCTGTTTTCCAATTGTGGAATATCAGCAGGTCATAGATTATCAAATGACTCTCTGTAACCCCCAAAAGATTTATTACATATGAGATAAAGAGAAATAAAATGTGTGATTATGACAGAATAACCAAAAGATTCATTACATATGCGATAAAGAGAAATAAAATGTGTGATTATGACAGAAAGGGTATTTTTTGCTCCTTGATAGATGCAAAATTTGATGGGAAATCACCTAGATCCCACTTTTCCTGGGTATGCTTAAAAGTGCTTTATGCTTCAAGCTCTAAGTTCACACTAAGAAAAGAAAAATATATTTTGTCTCTGTGCATTTCCACCAAGGTTTTGAAATTTGCAAGCCAGCCTAAAGCTAGGCCTGTAACCAAGGGTAGGCACTGATGTTTGGATCTGCTTTTCAATGGGAAGTTCTATATACATGGATTTGAAGTGTGTGGCTTTTAAGTAAATGTACCATCTTCTCTGATGAAATTGGAAAGAGTTACAGGAAGTGGGATTTAAAAAAATTGACCACAATCTCTGTTTTCTGGTCTATAATCCATGAATGAAATTTCTCAGGAAATATTGCTAGGCAACACTTTATGTGGGTTTTGTTCCACTGAGAGAGATTAGAGAAAATGAGAAACTGAAATGGGGCTGCAGTTAAGCAGGGCTGGCCATTTGTCACTGCTGTGGGACTAGGAGAGCAGAGGGAATGACACTGTAGCTGAAACACTAGAGAATGTCTTCAGAGTGAAATTAGCAGCAGTGTGTTTGATGGAAATGAATTTTCTTCCTTTATTCAATGTTTTTGTGTCAGAAATTGGAAAGTGCAATGACCTAATTATTTCTTTATTGTACTGGCATGGCTTCAAGTGACTACCATTTCATACTGATTGAAGATTATAGTTGCTAACGATGTTGCTGTAGAAATTGCACGTGCTTTTTCACTTCGAATGTTCCATTCAATGAAAACAGTCACTCTGTGCTAAGAGTTGCAACTCAGAAGTTTGTCCCACATGTTTTCCTTTATATTAAAGCACCAAGAACCAGCGGGGGGAGGAAAAAATTAATGAAGAATTAGAGAAAAACTATTTTCTAGTCCCATCTCTGTGACTGGAAGACCTTGTTCAAGTGATTTATGCTCTTTATGTATCTTCAAAAGGAAACAACCCTCCCTTCATTTCTCAGTGAAGACCCATTGTGAATTAGAGTTCACAGTGTTTTAATTGGCAAGAATTACCTAGGTGTAGTCCAGAGATTCAGTGATGGTGAACATGAGCAACAAAAGGGTTTGTCCTTGAAGGTCAAAGGCTGAAGTAAAATTTGTATCATCATCATCGCACTTTTTTTATTATGTGTGAGGAACTTTATGGGCTATGAGACTTCCTAAAGAACCAATTCAGCTATGAAGTAAAATGTGATAGTTTATTGACTTGTCGTTTTATCAAACTACCCATACATTGTTAAAAGACTGCTGGGAATGGCAGAACTTGCATTAATTTCTACATTCATTGGCTGCATAGATCTGAATCCCTCTGTACTTCCGCTGTAAGAGAATCCACATATGTGTTTAGTTAATGCTTGATTTTAGTGATATTCATTATAATTTACTGTGTCATTATGGCTACTGTAGATGCTCAGTTTGAAAGGAGATGACAAATTCGTGCCTGGAAGAGATGTTTTTTAATTTTGCAGGTGATTCACTGAACTCTTCTGAGACAGAATCTGTCCTTAGTTTACAACAGACTTGTGTAAGGCTGCAAAGAAAGCTCATTTGCACAATGCTGAAAGGATGATGTTCTACAGCATATATAAAAGAGCTCAGCCTGTCTTTAACTGCTAACGAACTCATGTAGGTTCAAGCTAATTAATTCTTGGCACAGAGAGACCTGTAGTCTTAGTTGCTTGTTCTGAGCTGTCACTTATAAATTGTCAAAATCCTCCAAACTTATGTGAGTTTGGTGGCATTACTTCAGCCAAAGGTAGCATATAAGCTTTATATATCCATTTAGAAAATACATTGGTGTTGCTACTTGAATTGTGGGGTAAGACCGTTACTTGTCTTGATTCAAGTTCATTTTACCCACTTAGATTTTTTAAAGTTTAGGCCCTTAGTTGTCTAAGCCTAGGCAACTCATGAAAAAACTCCATAGGCATACACCTCCCAAGAGCTAGATATACCTTAATTGAGACAGTACAACAACTTCTGTTTAGAGAAGCAGGTCTCCCATTGGCATGAGAACAGTTAGGATTAGACATTATTGAATAGTATTTAAGATCTTATGGACTTCCACCTTTTTTTCAATGTATTTCTGAACTGTGTTTTCTATGTCAGGAAGGATCTGACTGTAAAAACTGTAGATGTAGATCATATTTGACTTGAATCTTCATATGAAATGTCTTGTGTTGCATACTAGTATGACATAAATTAAAAGTATTTCATTTTGTAGTCTGTTTTTTGTTTCTCCCACTGATTTCAGTCCAAATGTTAATCTTCGAATCTATATGTAGACTAAAAAGGAAAAGTTTCAGAACTGAATGGCTGGCACCGATTTCAGAAGTCTGATCATAGTTAGTCAAATTTGAAAGGATTGGCCTGAGATAGTATGTACTTTCAAAGATTTCTCGTTTAATATCTCCAAAACCTGTTCATGCTTTATTGCAAACTGTAGTATTGACCTGTGTGTGGAAAAGACCTTTCTTCAGCAAATTTTCATTACATATATTCTTCCTCGTTTGGGTTTTTTTTTCTTTCTTTCTTTTTTTTTCCTTTTTTTTCCTTTTTTTTTTTCCTGAATGGGCTGGAAGGGATTTTCTGTACTGGTAAGTAACTATGAAAATATTCTTGTGTCTTCTGATATATAAAACATCATAACTGTGTCATGACATGTTATTATTCGGGATGAGGCCAAAGGTATTATTAGTGGCAATTGTTCATTTGATGACTAATGTCTCAACCTCAGAAATGGAGGGAGAGAGCCAGTAATCATTAAAGTTATAGAAGGCATTTCACAGGGCTATGTATGCAGTCTTGCAGGAAAGTGTTTAATCTTTTCTCTTCTGCTTTAGATCTGTGTCTACTTTTCTTTTATCTTCACGGAGAAAATTGAAAGCAGTTTCTTTAGTCTCTATCTTTCCAGGGCTTTACTACTTGATCTTGTGCCAGCATCTATGCAACTACTTGTCAAATTGTCTATAAAGATAAACATCTTTTGCAGAAAAGCCAAACCAAACATGAATGGAGGTTTTCTCCCTTACTTTCCTTTCTCCTTCACCCAGGTTCTGGGTGTGACTGGCAGCAGATACTGCAAAACAGTGATCTGACAAAATTTCAGCAACTTTGTGTGCACACACAGGGCTTGACCCACAAGAGCACCATGTAAGATCATGTGGGACAGAATCTATTTAAGAGATTTAGATGTTTTGGCTAAGGCTCATAAACTCTTCTCAACATGTGTGCCTCATATAATAAAATTTCTTTGTTTTCTAATTTTGTTCATTCATTTCCTTGGTTCTCTTTTTCTCAGCATAACATTATCATACTTACCAGTCAATCAATATGTTGTTTGTGATATTGTAATTTAGTCTGTGAATGGTAGAACACTGTAGATGAGCAGGATCCTTATAAGATTTTTTTCCCCCAAGAATGAACTGATGTTTCTTGTTTTTCCTATAGATTTCACCTACCTTAGTGTGAACATGAAATAATGCAAATTGGTGGAGTTGAGAAAAGGGAATAAGTGAGGTGAGGATCCATCTGAAAAGTTTGAGCAAGGTGCTTCAAAAATTATTTATGTGCATATATTATTACATCATTTTTGTCAGATTTCTTATGAAGGACCTAAATACAGATCTGATTTGCTTCCATGACAGAAGACTAGCAAGAGCTTATGGAAATGTAATACATTATTTCTGCAGTCTGCACACACAAGTCTAACGCTACAAAATGTTTTCTGTAGTTGTTACTAGTGGTGGCTGAAATAAATTTGGGAGGGCCACAGAGATGATCAGAGGGCTGGAGCACCTCTCCTATGGGGACAGACTGAGAGAGTTGGGCTTGTTCATCCAGAAGAGAAGGCTCTGGGGAGGCCTTACAGAACCTTCAGTACCTGAGGGGGCCTACAAGAAAGCTGTGGGGGGGGACTTTTTACAAGGGCCGGTACTGACAGGATAAAGGGTAATGGGTTTAAATTGACACAAGAAAGATTTAGATTAGATATCAGGAAGAAGTTCTTCATGGAGAGGGTGGTGAGGCACTGGAACAGGTTGCCCAGAGAAGCTGTGGATGCCCCCTCCCTGGAAGTGTTCAAGGCCAGGCTGGATGAGGCTTTGAGCAACCTGGTCTAGTGGAAGGTGTTCCTGCCCATGGCAGGGGGGTTGGAACTAGATGGTCTTTAAGGTCCCTTCCAACCCACACCATTATATAGTTCTATGATTCTGTATAATCAGAGTATAATCAGGAGAAAATAAATTTGCAGATTCACAGCGTGGAAGGGGTTGGAAGGCACCTCTAGGGATCCTCTAGGCCACCTCCCCTGCCAGAACAGGATCACCTAGAGCAGATCACACAGGAACAAGACCAGGTGCCTTTTGAAAGTCTCCAGAGAAGTAGGCTCCACCCCCAGAGAGGGCAGCCTGTTCCAGGGCTCTGTCACCCTCATGGACATGTATTTCCTCATGGTCAGGTTGAACCTTCTGTGCTCCAGTTTATGGTCACTGCCCCTAGTCCTGTCACTGGACACCACTGAGAAGAGCCTGGCCCCATCTTGCTGACACCCACCCTTTAGATACTGATAAGCATTGATCAGATCCCCCCTCAGCCTCCTCTTCTCCAAGCTGAACAGATGTAGCGAATGGGCAGATTTTACTGGCAAAACTTTAGTGTGAGTGCAATGTATGTGTAAAGGTTAAACAGTTAACTAGGAATTCCCAGTTGACCTGAAGAGCTGAATATCACTTCATACCCTCCCCAAGTGCTGCTGCTGAGCAAAGCACTGCAAATTCCCATCATGGACAAGATGGGAAAATCTCAAGAATATCTCTAAACCTCTAGAGCAGGTAAACAAACACTACTTGGAACATTTGCTTCATCCTTTCCTGTGGAAAAGAGAAATTCCTTGGTGAAACGTGCTGAGAAGTCTGGTTGTCTCTCTCATGGTAACTTTATTCTGATTACAATTGTAATTTCTTCAACTAATTTCAGCCATCAATAGGTTAAATATACACAAATCTAAACTCTCTTTGCAGTCAGTAGATGTCAAGAGGCTCTGAAGAAGGCAGCTCATCTCTATTTTGGATAGTGGTTTGGGAGTGCAGTGTCACAAGCAGCCTACGTCTGTATCAGATGTGATGCTGGTGAAATGACTGGCCCCAAGACCCATCCTGTCCCCAGCTGAGCATCTGTGCTGCCTTCTCTGTGATGGGTCTAGCAATCTGACAACAGTTCATTGAAGTGTGTCTCTGTTCTTTTTCTTGTGGTCCTACAAAAAAAACCCAAAACCACCTAGTGTTCACCAAGCTGATTTGACTCAATTAATGATCATTACCAACACTAGAGACTTGGCTGGGGGCCAGGCAGGTAGCTGAGTCAGGTTTAAAACAACACAAAAGCCTTGGATGGTAAAAAGCACTTGTGAAACTTCAACCTTCTATAGCCAAGGTGAATATCAGTTTGGATTTTCCTGTTTCTGCACTAGGAAATGTAGACAGCTCATGTTTAGAGGTGAGATGGGTCTACCGCTTTGACTGAGAAAGTAAGAATAACTTGCTATGGAAGTACTGCAATACTTGGGTTAATTTTTATACAGAAAACATCCAAATTACAGTCATATTTGCTGCCAGAAATAGCTAATAGTGATAGAATTTTTATGGGAAGCTATTACTAACTGCTATGTCTTTGCTGGGAATTTATCCAACATTTGTTTCCAAATATAAATAGGTTTTTTGGAAATAAATTAAAATTATTATTTATTCTTTTACATGAGCTTTTTCTCTCTCTTCTAGTCTTCATTGTTTCATTCACTTCTCATTCTTTATTTTCATAGTATCTTGCAAATACTTAGTGAGGTTTTGAATAACAGTGTTCTCTTCAGGTAAGACTATCTAGGCAACCTGAGATCCCAGTGACCCAACCATCCTTTACTTACACTTTTCCTGAGGGAGAGAAAAACTAACAACTACTTTTCTAAGGAGAATTGACAAAGTTAGTGCTAAGATCTAGTCAGCATAACTTAGAGATCAAGCTGGTTCTCAAAATTCGGGCAAGTAGTGGAACAGTGCATTTGAGGTAAATGCCTCATAATCAATGACAACATTTCAGTGGAATTCTCCCCTCTAATCATCTTCCACTCTCCACCACTTACACAGGGAGGTAGGGATTAGTTTTAAAAGACTAGGAAGCATTTCATCATACCAAATGAGTATCTAAGCTAGTCATCCTAAAATCCTTTGTTATTCATGGACAGGAATACTTAAAGGGTGCAATTCTCAGCTTCATTTACACATCATTGAAAAACAAGCTGAAATGGGTCAGGAATTTAAACTAATTTCTTCTCCCTACATTAGTCTAAAAGAACACTTAAAAGCAATGCTGGAGTTAACTGTACAGCAACACAAAGTTCATTTACGGTGTGAGGGGTATACACATTTGAAAATTTCACTTAGACTTCAGTGAAGGGGTACCAAGGATGCAGTGTGAATTGAAGCCCTAATATCGCAACTGGGTTTTCCTCTTAACTTCAGCAGCACAGGATTAAGTCAGTAGTGAAGAGGATGCTGTCAATTAGCATGCACAATAAGTGACTCTTCGACTTACGTACCTGCAGCATTATCCTAGTTGTAAGCGATGTGTTAGCCGTACATGTACAGTACATACTTGGTTCCAAATCAGACTATTCAGGTTAACAGATCCTTGTGACACTTTTTCACACCTCAGCAAACATAGTATCAAAAAAAAGCTTTGATCCCAGTCAAGTCACCCCTTCAGACAGAAACAGAACAGGCTGCCTTTGTCATGCTCCTGACTAGGCATGATGGAATTTACCTGTGACTAACAAAAAAACCAGTGTCGGTAAAAAACCTTTGTAATTAAAAAGGCAGGTTCTCTTTTGTTCAGTTCTTCCAGCATAGTTATTATTATGCATCCATTTCTCAATTCCCTCCTCAGAATAGAACAGCAGTTTAAACAAAAGTAGCTCCATTATATTTCTGCATTGCTTTGCTTTGTCTTTATTCTGTTCTGGTGACAAGTTCATTTGGAGGTTAAGGCCGGGTAATCACATTAACTATAAGTTTTAACTCTAGGGAGTGGTTGGATGCTGTGATTTTTCTGATGATAAAGCTGACTAAAGAAGTTTCTATCTCCTCTGCCACCCAGCTACATATGCCTATCCTCTGGAGGCAAGCCAGTTTCTGCTTCTGAATCTTGCTCAGACAGCTCAGACACGTGTATGATTATGGTCCAAGGAAAGTGATCCAGAATCTGACAAATTGTTTAAATATGTGGGGTTTTTAACCTTCACTAATTCTCTGTTTATAGTCAAATGAGGAACATGTATGTTTAGATCAACAGCATGCCTTTAAAATAACATATGTTTAATAAAATGAAAAACAAGATAAAAGACAAACCCACAGAAGCTTGATACACTTTTGTTCTTTAGAAGCTAGGACAGTCCTGACTTCCATTCATTCTGTTTTTAAAGAGAGCATCAGTGATTTTTCCCAGCATAAAAAGCTATAATTTTTCCCATTTGCTCATGAGAGATGTGGAAGTTGTGAATTACATCTCTTCAATGCCTGTGTGTCTTCCTGTTTGATGCTGAGACTCAGATGAACTTTTGACAGCTGCTTGCAGAGAATTTGCTGGGATTAGCAACCCAGTAGAGATGAGGTACATTTATTAGTTAATAAAAAAAGAACAAAAGTGTGGGGTCTTTTTGGAACAGTTAGTTTCATCTGTGCTGCTGGATATGCAACACAGCAGTGAGGGTCATACACAACTCGCTGACATTCCATTGCAAGGCTTTTCCCAATGCACATACATCTTCTCTGACTGAAGGTCCCCACTGGTTTCATTCTCTGACTAGACAGCTGTACTTGACCATAAAGTCTGCTATAAAGAACACACTTCGTACCCCACACTGCTGAATTTTCAGCCTCAAGATTCCTCACTATCTTCAAAGCAACTTCAGTAATAGCAAACTTGTGCTTGCTTTTCATCCAACTTCGTTCTTAGCAAGGATGCTGCGGTGGGTGGAGCAATCCACTGAACTGAGCCTGGAAAGCCAAACATGTGCAATAGGTTTTCCTGCAAAGAGGCATTTGCTTTACCTATGGTTGGACAGTCCATATATTTTCCATTCCTGAGACAGTTTTTCAGGCAGTTTCTGTTGTGAACAAAATGCCAGCACATATTTTTTCTAGGTGAGGTGTTTGATTAGAAAATAATTGTGTAAGGGGAAGAACCATTGCTTTCTCTAGGACAGTGGTGTCCTGTTTTTTATTTCTAAAGTGAATTACTGACCATTACAATGCTTGGTTTCTTAAGGCAAGGAAGTTTTTATTCAATCTATGTACCTGGTCACCCAGGTTGAATTTATTTGAAGTTTGCAGCAAGAAAGATATAAAGACAATGGTTGAGATCCTCAGCCATTGTAAGCCATGAAGGCTCACAGGCTTCACGTCCACAGGACTTGGCTTAACCAGAATAATCTTCCTTTGGAAGAGGTACACTTTGAGTTTTGTCTTCCAAATCTGGTACTGTGCTACACAAGCTCCTAAAACTGATACAGGCTTTTAGGAGAAAGATAGAACTTATCAGTTCATCTATCTTTGTTTATAATGTAGAAAATCAGGTAATTCTCCCCCTCTACTCAGCTCTCATAAGACCCCACCTGGAGTACTATGTCCAGCTCTGGAGTCTTCAATATAAGAAGGATATTGACCGGTTGGAGCAAGTCCAGAGGAGGGTCACAAAGATGCTCAGAGGGCTGGAGCACCTCTGCTATGGGGACTGGCTGAGAGAGTTGGGCTTGTTCAGCCTGGAGAAGAGAAGGCTCCGGGGAGACGTTATTGCAGCCTTCCAGTACCTGAAGGGGCTACAAAGAAGGTGGGGGGACTTGTTACAAGGGCCTGTAGTGAAAGGACAAGGGGTAACGGGTTTAAACTGAAAGAGGGTAGATTGAATATAAGGAAGAAATTATTCACAGGGGAAGTGGTGAGGCACTGGCACAGGTTTCCCAGAGAAACTGTGGATGGCCCATTCCTGGAAGTGTTCAAGGCCAGGCTGGATGGGGCTTTGAACTACCTGGTCTAGCGGAAAATGTTCCTGCCCATGGCAGGGGGATTGGAACTAGATGATGTTTAAATGTCCCTTCCAAGCCAAACTATTCTGTGATTCTAAATTCATGTTTCCTGCCTTCTAATAATGTTTTAAAAACAAAACTTTGTCAACGATCATTAGAAAAGCCTATACAACTCATAACCTCCTTCATTGCCTGCCATTGTTCAGCTGCCAGCCAAACTGGGAATATTTCACAGCATCCCAATTCTGTTTTAAATCAAAAGTGAATTTTCAAACTGTCTTTGTTAATAAATAAATTAGCTATCTGGGCCCACTGTCACAGGAACCTGAAGCAGGACAAGGTTCGTTCCTTGTTTTGCTGATGAATCTTGATCGTAACCCAAAAGGCTTTTGTCCAGTCATGAAAAGAAACTCCAACCCCAGTCTTAATCTGTTCCTGGAATTTCTATTAAACTGTCTTACAAGGCACTGTCCCAGTACCTGTAAACCTTAATTTCTTGCCATTATAGAGAAATAATCTTCAGTAGAAATCAGACTTAATACAAGTATTTTGTATTCTAGTCAGCATAATTACAGTGTTCCTCCACATCCGGATGTATAGCAAAATATGTGCTTGGTGGTAAAAGGCTATTAAGCAGTTAAGAATAGTAGTTCTTATGCTGTATGAGTCATACTTAGTTTTCATGTGCTCTCTAACTTTCCTGTAGTTGGTAGATTGATTTGCCTAATGTAGCAAGCAATCTCAGGCTGAAGTGACTGGAAGTTTTACCCAAATGAAGACTGCACTCCCTGAGTTACTGTTCTGCCTTAACCATAATGACTAGCCACCGCACTTAATTATGATCTAGATAAGGTCTGGAAGGCTATGGAACAGACAGCACAGACTTGATATGTCTGTAGCACAGCTCTGTGACAAAGACATAGACAAAATCCATTTGGTATGTAATGGGCCACAATCATTTATTTTTCAGATGTTCAAAAAATAGTCTAATGCAATGAAAATTTACAGTAAGATTTGTGCACATTAGGATAAAACTTCCCTACAATCTTCATTTCAAAGCTTTCAGAGTTTTGTCAGTCAATTTAATTTGACATCATAACAAAAGTAAGTCTAATTTTCCTGGCTTTCAACACACCTTTATTTTGAGCAAGTCAAACTTGTAATTGCAAGAATTAGAGACATAGACTAGTACTGCACAATAATGGCTGAATATCCCAGGATATGTAGTTGCTTTTCACAAAATGTACGCTGGTTTGTCTTCATTAAGGGATAGAAACCAACTACAACAGATCACACCTGAGCATTTACTTGTCTAGCTTCCCCTCTTGGGTCCTTTCATCAATTGAAAGAGTGGAGTTAACATTTTTTGTTACACTTGCTGAAGACTTTTCATTTCATCCTTGTTTTTTAGTTACTGACAATTTTCAGATGTTTCCATTTCTAGAAATACCCTGTGAAGACCTAGTGGAACATTGCTATGGGCTTATGCAAGAGTTGTTCTACAGAATCAGGTAGGTAAAAAGTAAAAATTAGTCAAATATTTCTTTTTTGCCTTAAGGGGGTGGAGGGAGAGAGACAGGAAAAACTGATGAGGCATTTTTGAGTTTGGGGAGATTTATAAAGGGCCCATGTTTTAAGCATCTGTATATGAAATGATACGAGATGATTGAAAAGGCTTGGGGCTGTAAGTGGAATTTGGCAGGGAAACAGCATTTTCTGAAAAGAAGCGTCTATGCTTGTTGTGCAGGGAATTGGTTTCATGTGACCAAGCTATAAGCATGTCAAATTATCAGCTGTAGCTGTAAAATATGCAGCTTTTAAAATGTACACTGCACATATATGCATGGCAAAGTTAGCTACATAATGAAAAATCTAGTCAGGTAAATTGCTGCAATTCAGAGAAGGCTTCTTGACAAAGGTATCTAGCAAGCCTTGTCAGGCGCTAAATGACTGCTTGTGCAAAAAAGGGTTCCTAAAAAAATATGCTGCACCCTCCCAGGGATGCATTGCTTGCTGGCTGTTGTCAGGGACAAGACAATGGACAAAACAGGATTTTGGTCCAGTCCTGCATGGCAATTCCTATATTTCTAAGAACCTAAATTTTACCTGACACTGAAAAGCTAGTAGTATCTGAACCTGGGATAGCCTAAGGCAAAGTTTGTTGCATTAGAAGATGCAAATCACACTGGATGCTCCCAGGGATGCATTGCTTGCTGGCTGTTGTCAGGGACAAGACAATGGACAAAACAGGATTTTGGTCCAGTCCTGCATGGCAATTCCTATATTTCTAAGAACCTAAATTTTACCTGACACTGAAAAGCTAGTAGTATCTGAACCTGGGATAGCCTAAGGCAAAGTTTGTTGCATTAGAAGATGCAAATCACACTGGATGGGCCTGGTTTCATTAGATTAAGCTCTGAGCATTGTGCCACACCACAGGAAAGCCAGTAGGCCAAGACCACTGTTAATTTTCATATCAGTCAGTACAAAGGGACATTTTCCTTTGCAGGCCAAATTCCAACTGAAGGTTTATGGATGCCCTTTTGTGCCTCTATATTCTGAGCCTATGGAAGAAGCTGCCCATACAGCTAGTCAGTATTGCTGCCGCCTACTACTGTGCATCAGCTTCCACATCAATTTTGTAGTGATTCTAACATCATTCTGCAGATCTCATCACGAACAACAGATTGGGCTATATTTGTAAGGTACAATCAACTTTTGTTTAAAAAAGGTAACAGCCTATGTCAGAAAAAAAGCTCTGTAGGAGCTTTCTGTAGGAACAGGCGTCTTGTCAACAAAGGTCTTTGAGAGGGCAGTTCCAATTGAAATTATGTCTTAATAGCACAAATTCCTATAAGTTTCATCTGGGAAAAAAAAAAAAGGCTTCGCATCAATGATTTTGTGATCACTCAGCTCCTTTTGCTCGTTTCTTACTTAAAATAACTCCTTAAGTGCAGTCTACTTTGTATTACATGCTTTCTCTTCAACTTCTGTTGCTTGCCATCAGATAATGTTCAAGTTCCAGCCAAACATCTGCAGAAAGTTCAGACCCCTGAGAGCACTAATCTCAATATTTACTTAGTTACGCACTCATACTAAACATCCCCAGCTAATACAAAAGACAATTAGTCTGCTGACTCATGGACTCTTCTTCTTAGGTTTCAGCTAGAAGCAATAAAAAATAAGGTTAAATCTGCCTTTGAAAAGACAGTCTGGGTCACAAGAAAGCTTTGACCTGAATTATAGATGGCTATTGATAATTAGCTGCTTGGTTTAGTGCTGGTGCAAGCTTCTGGGAGCTGTTTGGTTTATCGCAGAGTGTTCTTGAAGCCCATTAAGGAGGGCTGCCCTAGAGACCCACGCAGACACCCTGCAGCGGTGGCATTACTCAGCGAGCATGGTCAGGCTTTGCCTGAACCCAAACGTCTATCACAACCCTGCCCCCTCCCCCCCCCAAAAAAGAAAGGGCACAGGAGTGATGGTCCTGGGTGGAAGGTACTTAAAAGCTGTATGAGCAAGAAGCAGCACTAAATGCTCCTACCCTATTTAGAAAGCTGCTCATTTAAAAAAGAAATACTTTGAAGAATTAGTCATTTGAGCCCCTGTGTATTTCAAATCCACGAAGCAAGCAGGGCACCATGCCATATTTCCCTCTCCCTGGGACTTGTTTCAGGAGGTTGATTCCCAAAGAGCTGTCAGCCAGCCATGCTTCTTAGCAGTGATGCTGAAGTGTTCACTCAGGAAGGGATGTAGGAGGCATTTAAATCACTGTCTCGGACTGCCAAGATCAGCCAGAAGTTGCACATTTTAAAAAGCATAATGTGGCAGAACATCTAATGGCTGTACTGTGGCAGCGCAGATGGTGTTCAGAGTGCAACACATGAGTGGCCTTTGCCTGGGACATGGCTGGTGGCACCAGCAGGAGCTGCCTTCCCCAGTGGGAGAGTGAAGGGGGAGAGACCCAGAGCCTCCTTTCAGAGGGCGTGAGCAGGAAAATGAGACTGGCACTGAGCAGGGGAAAATAAGTCAAAGAAAAGGAAGAGAAACATCCACAGGTCACTATAAGGATCTGGAGAAGGAGCACACGGCTCTGGCTTGTGACTTTTCACAGTGCCATTAGCTCTTTAAGGACCCATGCCCAGAAATTCTCAGCCACCTGAGAGCAAGAGACTTGGTATGGTGCCCACTCTTAACTCTGTCATTACGTAATTCAACTGTTTGAAATTTCTAACAACACAGGGAAGCAAACAGGGTAATTAGGCAGCCATGCCACTACTCTTGTTTAATTTGTGTTACTAAAGCAGCTAGAAACAGGAGGCATTTCTGTGCCACTGTTTTACACAAATACAGAGCAAAGAGACAGTCCCTCTCCTCTCAGCTTGCAATCTTAACATCCACAAACCTTAAAGAAACAACAAAAATGCTGAGAAGTGTGAGAGGTACCAGGCCAAGCATTCCTCCAGGACCTGCCTGTGCCGAGAGAGAGGAGGAAGAGGGGGCTGCAGAGGAGGAAGGCACACATGGCCTTTGCAGAGCCACTGAGCAGATATGTGGATGGGGTGAGACAGCAAAGTCACAGGTTCAGGGGGAAAATCCTTGCTGTGATGCTCTGGCTGTACCTCACCAGCACAAAGTGACTTTTGCCACTGCTGGAGCAAAAGCTGTTGCACCGGTTGAGGAATGGGATTGTAACACTGGGAACAAGTTGACAGAACAGCCGGGAGATGTGCAGGTGCATCCCAGGCAGCCTGCGTCATCTCTGAGGAGCAGAAAGCCAGGTTATAAATAATGACGCCGTACTGTTGCCGGGGCTAGGCAGTCAATTGTAGCTGTAAGTGTTTGCTTAAAAAAAAAAAAAAAGGACAATTCCCCCCCTGCCCTAGGATTTAGAGCTTGTCAAAGGTGTCAGTCTGACAGTCCTGGAGGCTGAAGTCCTCTCATTATTGCCAGAGCAGGTGCAGCACGGGAGGCAGCAGGAGAGGTTTTTCAGCGCTGATCTGACAAGCCCGCCTTTAGCAGTAAGATGCCACTTTTCTGTGACAGATAAATTGTTGATCTCCTGATGGAGTCTGCAATTTGTGGTGGTAGGAGCAGTGGGGTTCGGAGGGCGATTGCACTCTCATTGAGAGCTGAGCTGAGGCAAACCATCCGCTTCGGATAACTTGAGTGAGAAGTCAGTCAGAAGTAGTGCATTGCAGTCAAGACACATTACAGTGTAATTTAAACCAGAACCTCACAGACTAAAAATTAGGGCCCCACTCCAGCATTTTCTCACCAAAGTTCTGTGTCTTGGCTTTCAGACCCTTAAATCATTCTGTATCATATAAACTCCTCTCTTGGATCTCGCTGTCCTTTCTTGACCTGGCTCAATAACTAGGGGTGTGAAGATTGTAGGAAAAACTGGTGAGAGGGGCATGAGCCAGGTTTTATGTAGTATTGGCCGAGACACTGGCCCATGATGCCACCAAGCCACAGATGCTGCACCCAACCATATGTACTTCCACTTATATGTTGTTTTTCATTCATTGATTGTCATATGGTAAAATGCACAAGCAGCTCAACCTCTCAGGAACCTGCTGTTCCTGGTAGCCTGGGAGACAAGTGGGTGGCCTGAATGGACAACCCTGAAAATTCAGGAGGAATCAGGCCTCCCACGTCCCGGTTCCTGCAGAAGTCTCCTAACCACTTGGCAGTCATGCAAGAGGTAAAGACAATTGCTACTGAATGTTTTGACCTGAGATCTCTGCTGCCTGAGTTAGTGAAGATGGCTTCTAGACTACCTGGCAAGTGCCTTTTCTTTCTGATATAGGTATGAGGATGCCTGGTCTCAATATCACAGTTTTCTACATCTCTAATCTCTATCCCTACTTTCTCTGTCTCCATGGATGGTGCAGGTTTGATAGGTTATTAAACTACAGGTTTATTCTAAGCTATGGATTAGTTTAACCAAAACTGCAGCACATCTGGTCAACTTGGAAAGCACTAGTCAAGCAAAAACCGCTCCTGCCTTACATATGCATGTTAGGTAAGTACCTAAAGTTTTTATCAATTTTCATTCATGTCTTGAATAATTTTTGCATCTCCCTCTCAACCTTTAGCTCCTTATTGTCAGAGTCCATGGTTAGCCACAGCTTAGCTTGGGGCTTTATTTTATTTTCTTTGTTATTCGTATCAGGCAAACTGGCTTGTAAACCCCTCATGCTCATTTAATGCATGAAATTACACTGGTCATATTCAGGACTTTCACTATTTTGTACCAGGTCCTTGAAGTAATAGTAGCAAACCTTTTTGCCTTGCACTTCGACATTCTGGACTGCCACTGCAAGACATCACTATCTCCAATATCTGTTGAAAATTAAACAGGTGGTTTTAGACAGCTCCTCACCTGATTCCTTTTCAGGTATAGACTATATCTGTGTGTGCAACAGAAATGTGAACTTTATCACATATTTTCTTACCAACCTTTTTGATGTCAATAGTAACATTTTCCATCAGCATCAAATAGGGTGGATATGTCTTCTTGCCTGATTTAAAATGTACAATAGGCACATATAGAGAATATTTTTACAGCATTACTTTTCATTTTGCCATCTGCATCTACTTTATTTGAAGGGAGTCTCATTTTCTTCTGAGTATGTTTTGAGTGAGTTTTAGTATCAGTATTGATTGTTTGCTTTCCTTGTCCATATTTTTCAGCATTCCCTTTCATCTACTCCTCATGCATCCAATATTTAAGACTGATTTATTTCAAATTTTTATTAAATAGTAATGCTTAATATATATTTAAAACAATAGGCTTCTTGCCCATAAAATTTATGCAAACTTTGATTTTAGAGCATTCTTGAACCACTTTTAAAACTAGTCAGATCTGCCAACAGTTGGTTAAGTTTTAGAAAATGGATGTTTATAAGGGCATAAGTTTATACATCACGTATGGGTGCCATGTACAACACAGATGTAATCTGATCATGAACATTGCTATCTAGGCTACAGTTAATTTTTAGGCCATCTCGTACTGGTGATTGGTTTGTAGTATACTGAATCCCCTGGAAACAGACATTTATTGTTTTACAGGAAAAAAAATCTCAGCTCTATTTATTATTTAGCAGCTGTTTACTGTCAAATATATAGATGTCTTTTTTGAGAAATCACTGTAAAGTCATTTAAAGATGTGGAATGTCTTTAAGCAGTGTTGCTTAAAATTTAATGACATGGACTATTCAATTACCTCAGCAAGTTACTCATCCAAGAAGGGGTCATAATTTCAGAAGTAGGTGATCAGACCTCAAGAGTGAGAAGACAGGTAGTTTATCTGTTCAGAATTGCATGTTTTGTGAGGAAATCAGCCCATTTGATCTACATACACCCAAGGGGAGAACCACTATTTCAGGAACAGTCTGTCATGCCTGGACTGGCAGTGTCAAGGCACGCCCTTCTCCCTCCTCTGTGAAAGTACAGCGATGCCAGGTGCAAAGAGGAGATGAGCTTGTTGAGGCTTTGAAACCATCTGGTTTGAAACAGCATCACTTGGACTTCATGGACAATCGGTCTGGTCCTGCCTGGCAATTTTTCTATCGATAAGGAGGGACATAACGTGAGCATTACAGCTTCTTGTTCTACAGACCTCTGACATTAGAGCTTGGAGGCTCCTGACCAGCTGCTAATCCCTTTCTTACTCTCTGCTGGCTAAGCTGATGCCTACCCAACCGGTCGCATAGTTACAGAGACTGTGTCAAGCCCTTGGACCAACATTAGTGTTGTCCAGGGTGGCAGAGTCCCCTTCTGATGTTTTGCACCCCACAACTGGAAGATCTTCTTCCACCTCCCTTTGGCCAGAAGGGAGGCACTGCTTCAGATCTTATTCGTCTTTAAGAGAGGAAGATGGCACTTTGCATATTAATGGTTGAAATTATACATCCATTTTCAACATTAAACATGGCAAACAGGAGATATTTATAGCAAGTTCCCAACTTCACAGTTAGGTTTTAAGTAACCACTCAGTTTTTTAAGTGGTTGCTATAGTAGGAAGGAGAAACATTTACATGTGGCAAAGGAGAACTAAAGCAAGTCTTGCAAGGTACCTTCCTGCATTATCTCAGGCACTTCAGTGTCAATGGGGAATTGGGCTTGGCAGGCATCCAAGTGCTCAGCTTTTTACTACCAGTGATGTTCCCTCTAATGTTTTCGTCTTTGAGGGAAATTCATCAGATGTAAAACCTGAAGACACATTGTACTGTTCTGATCATCCTCCAACACTGTTGATCCATATATGTTCTAATACAGCTGACCCCAAATGTTCAAAATTCGCAGATCACACTCCTATAAGTCATACTGAGTTAGAAGACAGAATTTTTGAAGGAAAACCCCCATAAATAATAAAAAGCTTCTTTGTTTCCTCCTCTTTTTTGTGCTGTTAATCTGGATGAGTTACTGTCATAAGGATTCCTTTGTGCAAGTTACGTCTAGATACTTCCCCTTCCCTTGCCTTTATCTTCCCCTTTTCCCTTTATCTTCTTATGCTTTCTCATGTATTTTTTTTTTTATTGATGCTGAGATTCTCAGAAATAATATGATCCTGGACTCTAAGAAAAGCACTCCATATCACAAGCCTGCTAATAAATGTCAAAACATTAGCAATATTGGAAGATACCCTTGTGGACAGAGTTTCCAGGCTGCTCTTTAGTTGCCTTTTTGAATGTGTTTTTGGAGGAATGATGCTTCTTTTCCTTCTTTCTGGTTAAGAGAGGCCCTGGGTAAAAAGACATCCTGCTTAATTTTATCTATCTTGGCTTTTTGTACATTGAAGAGAAAGATTATGACTTATTCTTGTGTTTGGCTTGAGCTCTTTAAGGAGGGAAGATAATTCTATGTGTAAGACATAGCAAGTCTATGAGAAAACTGTCCGGCTTCCTGTGGGCCATGGCTTGAAAATAGGATTAAACCTATTTTTTTTTTTTTTTTAATGTTCACACAGATCCTTGGCTATTTAATACAACATCCCAGAGATGAGGCATCCACAACATCCCAGAGATGTTGTGGATGCCCCATCCCTGGCTGTCTTCAAGGCCAGGCTGGATGTGGCTTTGAGCAACCTGGTCTAGTGGAAGGTGTCCCTGCCCATGGCAGGGGGGTTGGAACTAGATGATCTTTAAGGTCCCTTCCAACCCAAACCATTCTATGATTCTATGATTCTATGAACATGTAAAAAAATGTATTTTACTTTATTTGGAGAGCTGACCATGGAGGTGGGTTTCACTAACTCAATGTGTCTGCACTTCTGTGTCTACTTACACACCAGGTGTCAAGCCTCTGCTACAAGCGATAAAGATTTCTGGAGGAACTGACTTGGCTAAACATCGGGCTACAGGGTCATTTTAGGCCAGTCAGTCTCCAGAGTCCATTTCAGAAAGAGCAGTCTCCCATAAGCTTGTGTTGTGCCTCCCCAGCCTGTGTAGGTATCCACGATGCTCCTGAGCATCTCCAGTAGTACCAGACACCTATGGGACCCCCTGCCTTGCCATCTGAAATTGCTCACCTGACATGTGCGTGTCTGCTCTGGGGTGAGATGAATCCCTCTCCACACACGGCGTGAAGAGCATCTCACATCTCTCTGATGCCCTAAAGAATCTGAGACATCTACAGTGGGCTGACAGAGCTGATGTGAAGCTCATGCACAGTGTGGAGCGGCAGCTGGAGGTAGGGTGGGATGCCCTAGGGCATCTCACATGGACTACCGGCCAGAGCATGGACAAACGAACCGATTTCAGACGTGTTGTCTGGATTTCCATGGACTATATTGGGAACTAAGACATGAATCTCACTACAAGACACCTTGAACTCTCTTAACCTGTGAACAGAATCTGCCTTTGGTTGTTATAAGGTGCAAATATGTGAGATTTAAAACTCACAAAATTATTTCATCTGCTGGTATTTGTACTGCCAGATGTTACCCATTTGCTCAAAGGTGGGACATTCTCCAACGTGTAAGAAAAAAAAGCAAAGGCAACAGTTGCATATACAATGGGTTGTTTTGTTGATGTTTTTTGGGGTTTTTTTTTGGCTCAGTTTCCAGATTATTACTTTTTTGTCTTTGTAAATCTGACTTTTTTTTTCTTTTAGTTCAGTGATGTACTTGAAATTTGTATTGCACGCTTTCTGAATCCCCAAATGCATTATTAGAAAAGCACACCAAATTATGGGTTTTCAATGGCAAGATGCATATCTGCCTTGTCGCATATGCATTTTATGTAAAAAGATGAGCATGTTTCTAATTTGCTCACTACTGTGTGAACTTTGTATTATGGTTTTGCTATGAGAATTTCAAAAATTTTTTCAGACCAGTGGATCGTGTCTGAAGGAACAAAACAGCAAATATATTGCTGCTTTTTATTAAGGCTAATACATGCTAATAAATGCTAATGCCATTTTCTGAAGTACCAAATAGTGATATCAGAGTCCAAGAATCAGTGGATTAGTCTCAGGTAGGTGAGAGGTGGATAAACCACTAAGCTCAAAGATCACAGATTAAAAGGGAAAATGGAAAACTCAGGGAAGAAACGGTATGTTTTAAAACACTGCAGTCAGATTGCTTTTTGCCGCTGTGGGTCCCTGTCCAGATCTTCCCTGCTATTCCCAAGGACTCATGTTTCCATAGGTCCTGTGCTTCTGCCAGCCCCACGGGGCCACCTCTGGCACCCGCTGCTCTCTGAAACAGTGATAGATGCTTGTGCGTGGGCAACTGAACCTGGTGAAGGTTTGCTGTTCGCTGAGGTAATTGGGGCACATTTGGCCTGGCTGTGCTGCTTTTCCCCAGTAGGCAGATGTCTGGTGTCTTTCCCGTGCTGTCCAGGCATCCCATCCGGCTATGGAAGGATTCCTGTGCTCCAGGGAGTCCTGGGATACTACATTTAGGCAAGTCTAAGTCTTTCTAGTAACAATGAAAGCAGAAACCTTATGTGATCCCCAATGGGGCTCTTAAGGTCACTACATTTCCCGTAAGAAAGTTCCTAGTTTATTCTCCCTGGCTTACGTACAGGGAGGCTTTATTCCACCAACAGGAGTTCTCCCCTGACTGCAATGGAATCCCAGAAGTTAAGTATACCTGCAAAAAAAGCCAAAGAGTGAAGAGATACTCTCAGCATGAAGTCAGTCTGCCATGAAAGAGAATATTGCGAAAGACAGGGAAAAATTAATGCCAAGGATTGAGTTGTTATAGATCCTTGTTAACTGACAAAGGAACACAATGCCGGATTTTTCTCTAGGGGCTAGCAGCGGTTTCTGCCATACTTTAGGTGAACAACAGAACTGCGAGATTTTTACATGCTCTTTCCTTCTGCTTGAGACAGACAACCGGTTATCACAAGAACTCGTATTTATTATGCCCCAGGTGAGAAGTGAATGATGCATGAATTTAATTCTTTCTTTCTGCTGTAATCCTGAGACCTGCCCCAGCAGGCTGTGATAACAGCTGCCCACTCACAAACACAGAGCCACACGATAAGGGTATTGTGAAAAGGACCGGTTAATTGGATTAATTGTACAATAACATAGACTCCCAGGAATAGTCATAGGGAAACAGAAATCTCATTATAGGCAAGATTTTTTTTTTTAATTGTCACTTCAATAAAGAAGAGAGAGAGATTTCCACTGCTGGTTGTTTTGGTTTGGGGGTTGTTTGTTTGTTTGTGGGTTTTTTTTGGTGTTTTTTTTTTTTTTACACTCAGAAATTAACTTCTCTAGAGAGTTGATGTCTTGGAAGAACCTGGGTGACTCTGAGTACGGCCCGTGTCACGCAGCTTTCGAAAGCAAGGCTTTTGGCATCTGGAGCTGGCACCATGGCTGCAGAAAGCATTTGTGGTGCAGCCAACACAAACACTGCAAGAGCTGGAAGTGAGAACCATTAAACACTAAGCAAAGGAGCCATCTCTGTCTTTATTTCTGCCTTTATTATTTGTAAAGTATTTGGAAGAAGACAGTCGCTGTAAGCATTTTTCAGTCCTGTCTCAGCCTTGTTGCTACTTTTCTGCACAGAGTACTATAACAGCACAATTGACAAGAGATAGGATATTTTCTCTTCCTTAAAATCAGAGGCTTGCTGTGCCCTGCTAGTTTTGCTACCCATTAACCAGAGAGAAAGCTGATGTTTTTGCTCATCTGGTACATTGAAAAACGCCCCATCCAAGGAATTAGAGAAAGAAAATAGTGACTGAACATACAAAATAGACAGCGAGATGACAGCTGGATGATTGCAATAATATGTAATCTTGAGAATGAATTTTGTTCATTAAGCCTGCAGGGATCCCACACTTAGCTTCTGTAAAACAAGGTCTTTAAAAATTGCACATAAAGACTAAAATGGCCATAATACTTCCTTTTGTAAGCAATGAAGCAATCACTTAAAAATATGAACTATGGCTCTGCAACATGATTTGGGTCTGTGTGTGACAAGGATTCAAAGATATGAGCTCCTTAAAATATGGTTGTCACTGAGAAGTTTTGGAGTAAAGCTATGAGAATAAAAGAAACTGTATCTCTCTTTAAATAATACAGAGGCGCTTGCATTTTGGTGTCTGCTATTATTAGCTGCGTTCTATATGTCATCCACATTTTAAAATCCTCTTATGAGCTACCCTTGATTCCTTTTACCTTATATCCGTTTCTGAAGTGAAACTCTGGACACACTGAAATGTGCAGAAGCCCTGTCTTTACTTGTCTGTTGGCAAGTAGTCATATTTGGTTCACCCCAGCAGCTCCAAAAATCTACTTTCTTATATATCCAAGCTAATTTCTTATCACATAACACTTCATCCTTCATTGTTGTCTTGTTGAATAAATGCCTTTTCGTTCTTCCATCTTCTTCACCAGTGGCACCGGTAGCAGGGGCAAGCAGATGCTCAAGGAGCACAATAACTTTGGTAAGAGATATTATCTCTATTATTGACACTGTTAGCAGTTGTGTACCGAGGGTTTATGTATACTGTAGACTGTGATGGAACTAAATAACCGTGTTTGCAAGCAGAGACAAATGACTTGATCTATCCATACAGTCACTTCCTTATTCATATTTAAATTACTTTTTCAGATATGTCAATAAATAATAGAAACACGTTGAGTGAATCAGTCATTCATTAAGTTTCTGGGGCATCATTTTATTCATGTAAAGTATCTTTGCACAAACCAGCAAGAACTTGTCAGAAAAAGTCAGTTACATTTTTCATGCATACTTGCAGTAGTTAAGAGTAATTTTGCCAATTTGTGCAGTAATAAAAGCCAAGCTTCAGAGAAAATGGGTAACTATATTTACTACACAGAGACCTGTTAATAAATAGACTGGGATAAGGAAAAACAAGTTAAATGGTGTTGGCAAAAATCAGTTGAGCCTGTATAAACTCATCAATTAAACCTCTGAGAGTTCTGGAGCAGTCTGCATGGGAGCTGTGACCTCTGCTGTTACTGACTGAGACCAGGCTTTTCTAATTAATGCCACTCTCCAGGGACCACTGAATTGATGATGAGTTTTGTGCAGGTACCTGTTCGTCATTGTAAATAGAAACCCAGAAATTCAGATTGCAAGCGCTTCACTGTGTGCTGCTGAGATGTATTTTCTCTCTGCATGCCAGAAATGGGAGTCCTACAAGAGAATTGCCCAGGCACCGCTCTGAAAATTCAGTCTGCCCAAGTCAGCTCTCATCATTCAGCCTTACTGAGTGTGAGCTTCCATATATATGATTTTATTTAAGCGATAAATTGTGTACTCCATGAGAGTATATTTTCTCATAATTTCCAATAGTAGTTAGATACTCTAGAGGTTTTTGCTTTGTGCACATTTTGTGGGAGGTTGTTGCATATTGACACTTTTGCCTCAACAGCGGAGAGGAATGTGTTATTAAAATTGATGGTTTCTACTACATGACCTTTTCAAAAAGCATTTTACATTTTACTTATGATTCCCAAGCAGTTGAAAGCCTACTATTCACATTACATTTCTGTCCCACTTAATTTCTTCATTTCTCTTCTGTCTTTAAGCAATTAGAAACCAGATAGGCTTTTCTCTGCCTTTAAAGGGGAGACTACTTCTTAATGGAATGTGAACAGGACCTTTTCAGGAACATCATATCCTTACACAGATGGAGGTACAGGTGATCAGTGACTAAGTGACTACGTCTGGGCTGCCTCTCCATTGGGAAAACTAAAAAGTGTCAGGGCATGAGCCTAGGCACTGGGATGTACCCGTGACGCTGGGGAGCTGTTACAGCAGTGCCTGGCATGCCACTGGACCACACCAGACCACACAAAAGGCGACAGTTTCAATTGCATAGGCTGGTCCCAGGCTTCACATTCACTTAAGCCAACAGGCAAATATTCACATTCCTCCCAATTATGTGTCTTAAGCAAATTTCAAAGTGGTTTCAGCTGCCACTGCTGAAGAAGCCACAGGGGAAAAATTAAAACCCAGAAGGATGAAGTCCAAAAACTTTGGAGGCATGGGGAGTTGGTTGCAATGTTGGGACTCCAGGATGACTCTTGCTGAATTAGCCCTTGACGAGACGGGGGTGTGTGTGGGGGTCCTCAGCAGCCAGCTTGTGCTTTTCTATGCAATTTCACCAACAGCATTTAAAACACTCCTGATGTTTGCCTCCACAGTGGCATTACCCCTCTTTTCTGAGGAAAGGAATGTGTGGGTTAACGGTAAAGGATAGAGTCACAAGGGTTAACAACCCTGGGGACTTCATTTTAATGTTTCCTTCTCAGAAGCGCGTTTCAGGTGCCATGCTGGGATGTTAACAGATGAAGCATGTCTGGCTCCATGTCCCTTAATATTTCAACCTTTTATCTTCTGGTCCAGTGAGGAAGTGGTGCAGAACAGAAATGCCACCCATACCATGACAATCCAATTGTTTTATATTTTAAAAATGTCCTGTTGTTCATGGAAATACAACACTACCAGAAACCCAATAGGAACTATTTACTTGCCTTAAACACCAGCTCTTTGTGTGCCGGAAATCCACGTTTCCTCTGTAAATATTTGCTAGTGATGGGGTCAGTTAGATTAAAATAACTGGGGAGTTAAAGTATCAGCCCAGGAAAAAAAAGTTCATTATAAGCAGTGTAAGACCAAACAGAAGCCATCCAAAAATGTTGCTGTTATTTCTTAATGTTTTGCTGTGTCTTAGAACACAAACTGAGGTTTGACATCAAATGACATACACTAATCCCAACACCTTGTGTCCTTACATTTTGGAATTATATCAATTTTGGTCTTTTGTTGCAATTTAAGACTTTTGCATTTCCATCTCAGCACTTAAAATACATTTGCTGCAGGTGGAAAGGATGATGGGAAAACACTTCAGAACTGCTTCCGAATATATTAACCTTGAACTAGGTATCTCCTGCTGGCAGCATAAGGCTGGCTACCGCTCCACCTCAACCAGGGTCGGTTGACCGAGACCTTCTAAAGAGGAGGGTGAGCATTAGTGGGTGACAAAGTATGTGCATATGCAGGTACAAGGCTGAACCCATTTTTGTATATAATTCAAGAAAGATGTGATTTGATGTCCTGAGCATTTGTGTAAGTCACTTGTGTCTATTTGATACTGTGAACAACTAACAATGGGACTCTACAACTCCCCCACCAAACAAACCAGGAATAGATATTTGAAACAAACTCTCCAGCTACAAGAATAATTCTGTATCCTTTTCTACACTATGTAACACACAGATGTATGTCCGCTATGCAACCAAGGAAAATTGCTTTTTTATAAAGTAACTGATTTTGAAATTGCAGAGCAGGTAAGTACACTGTATGTTTTAAGAGAAAATTGTAATTTAAGTGTTCTTCTCAATAAAAAGGGACTGATCTTTATTTAATAGCCTTTTATTTCTGGAGTTGCTAAGTCCTTTACTGCTACACTGTAGTAAGAGAAAGCCAAGTGATTATTGATGTATGCTCTAATTAATCATTTTCATCTTCTTCCAGAGCTGCATCAGCAATGTCATTACTCCTATTCTAATAACAGAAGATGGAAAAATAAATATAGTTTAAAATTTTTGCTTAGTATAACATGGGTGGGGGTGCAGAAAGCCAGACAAAATCAAGCAGACAAGCAGATTAGCGATTTGTTCAAAAAACACCATTGATTTAATAATTTGGGGCTGAAAGAGGTGTATTTTGGAAAGAGCAATTAGGTGATGGCTAGGAGGAAATAACTGTGTGTGGAGTGTCCTTGCTGAGCGCATAAAGCCAGCGGTATCTAAAGGTTAAAAACAGATGCATGAGAACCTGCTAGGAAACAATTCAGGGCTGAACATGCATGCGGTCAAGTGTGAAAACCGTTTCCTGCTTATTCTGTTTTTTTTCTCCAAGCAGAGAAGAAATCAATAATCCTATATAGTGCACACTTCTGAATAAGAACTAACCGCCCCATCCTGAGTAGCCCATTCACATGATCTCCATGCATTGATAATAATAACAAAAAAAGAAAGGATCCTTTTTCTCTATTGCTGCAAATTAGGAGAAGTATTTTACTTCTTCCCCTTGGTGTTGCTTCAAATACAAGTTAGCTCATGGCCACTGCACACCTGAAAGGGACACAGAAGGTAACGTACAGCTATTTGGATATAAAATGAAAATAGATCCCATAAACTGCTTTGAGTTCCATGGTCTCTGCAGGCAAAGCTGAAACATCACAGAATGGGAGAGGCATTTGCCCTAATTCATGGAGCAGCATTTTAACATTCTCTTTCCTTCTCTGTCTCTTTAAACAGAGGCGATTGCCTACGGGAGCTGAGGCAGGGACTCATAGACCCCATTCCATCAGTCAGTTTCTTTCAGTGCAGATGATTTTCTTTTCTCCATTAGCAAACATTGATTTCCTTAGTTTTGTTTCTTTGGAGCTTTTCTCTCCAAGGGTCCACTCGCTCTCATTGTGCTGCTGCAAATCATCAATAACAGCAAGAAAAACTCCAACAATAATGCAGGCTACATACCTGCTGCTTTTGAGCCAGCAGAGAAAACACAAAAGCACAAAAGGAAGCAGAAGGAAGATGGTTAAAACCCTCCTCTATTGCAATGCCAGCAGCAAAACTTGACAGTGGTCAGGCTGCGGCTGAGCAGAGACCTCTGCCTATTGCCGTGGCCGGCAGCATCACTTCAGTTCACTGGTCTCTTGTGCCTCTCCATCCAACTTACCCATCCCTCAGAAACGCTTCTAGATGGGGACCATCTTTTCAACTGCTGTGGAAGTACCACACTGTTCATGCTGTTTAAACCCGATGTAAGATCAGGTTTAAAGTTTATTTACTTATTTACTTATTTACTTAAAGTCTATTTACTTATTGCTGATGTATAAGTAACAAGCAATCACTGAAGCATACGTTCAAGACAAATGCAACAGGTAAACCACAGTGCTAGACATCATCGAAAAAACCCTAATGAACACCTACAAACTCCTAAAGACCATTCTGTGATGAAACATAGGCGGTTTTAATCCTATGCCATCATGCTCTCCCCTTAGCACTGGTGTCCCCCAGATCCTGCCTCAGCCCCGTGGGTAGCCCTGCTGCTTCCC